>NC_052151.1:134027224-134303518 GCF_902713615.1 Scyliorhinus canicula | reverse complement strand
TGAACCGTAGCTCAGGTTAGCATGTTCATTTCTGTCTTACAGGCAAGTTTAAGAAAAAACATTTAATGTCCTGAGCAAGGAAGGCTACAGTTTATTCAGAAGCGCTTTGTTTTTCTATTGAGGGAGATACAACTTTCTATTGCTACAGGCCAAACTTGTTATTACCTTTTTTGAATGAATTTTTAAAAATTATGCATTGACAGCAGCTTAATAGTTTATGATTCAAATTAGCACGTGTGCCACTGACATGCCTATCAATACAGGATTATGGCATCCTTCGTTCCTTTTTTAAAAAAATGCATTTTAAGGCAGCTCTTTGTACAGCTGGCTCCTGTTACCTTCCAACAGAGAAATGTTGAATCCAGAGTTGAGGCTAAATTGCTCAATTATTATGAGGAATTAGAAGATCGCAATTCATAAAAATTAATTGGGTTGGATATTTTTCTCTGAAGAGTGACTTTCACCAGTGTAATTCCATTTAAAAAGTAGTTAGAGAGTATGGATTAATTAATAGATTATTGTTTGAATTTGCTCTGATAATGGTTCACGCTGTGAACGCTAATGTTACCGCTGAGGGCCCAGAACTTCCTGGTTCCCCAGAGTCATGTTTAGGGGGTACTCCAATGGTGTACTGGAGAATCCCTGCAGCAAATTCACACATAAGGGGTGACCTAGCAATTCTCAGAAGCGTTAACTTTCCCTGGACAATTGGGTTGGGCTAGGAACCATCTGGCAGAAGCAATTTAAATCCCTAACTTCAGTTCTGAAAGTTTTACGCTGATATTTACTCTGACAGAGTTAGAGGAAAAAAAATCACTTTTATCTCCGGAGTAACTTTTTAAAAACCCAGACCGAGCCTCACACTGGACACCCTGTGTGGACACAACCTTCAGGGGATCGACCACACCATGCCCGCCGCCGAACTGAACCACCCTTCTGCCCCTCCTTCTCTCTGGTCTGGACCCCCCCCCCCCCCCTTCTTACCTTTTAATTGCCCCATTAAACACCTTGATGGCAGCTGGCATTGTAAATAAAGAACATTTCTCACTCTCTGCCCCCCAGTTGCTTCACGCCGATACAGTTTGGAGCACACTTCGCTGCTCCTGTTTTACCCAGCCTGAGTGAGGAAGGTTGAGCGAGATGGGGGCAATGGAACTCCAGCATAAGTCCGTTGGGAGTGGCAATCCACCAGAGATTGTCACCCTGAGAAATGGACAAAACGTTCTGGGAGGCATTATTATACCCAAATACAGGGAGCTGAATTGATTTGTGGTTGGATTGGATTGGATTGTTTATTGTCACCTGTACCATGGTACAGTGAAAAGTATTTTTCTGCGAGCAGCTCAGCAGATTATTAAGTACATGGAAGGAAAAGGGAATAAAAGAAAATACATAATAGAGCAACACAAGGTATACAATGTAACTACATAAGCACTAGCATCAGATGAAGCATACATGGTGTAGTGCTAATTAGGTCAGTCTATAAGAGGGTCATTTAGGAGTCTGGTGACAGCGGGGAAGAAGCTGTTTTTGAGTCTGTTCATGCGTGTTCTCAGACTTTTGTATCTCCTGCCCGATGGAAGAAGTTGGAAGAGTGAGTAAGCCGGGTGGGAGGGGTCTTTGATTATGCTGCCCGCTTTCCCCAGGTAGCGGGAGGTGTAGATAGAGTCAGTGGATGGGAGGCAGGTTCGTGTGAGGGTCTGGGCGGTGTTCACGACTCTTTGAAGTTTCTTGTGGTCCTGGGCCGAGCAGTTGCCATACCAGGCTGTGATGCAGCCAGAAAAGGGTGCTTTCTATGGTGCATCTGTAAAAGTTGGAAAGGGTTAATGTGGACATGCCAAATTTCCTTAGTTTCCTGAGGAAGTATTGGCGCTGTTGTGCTTTCTTGGTGGTAGCGTCAACGTGGGTGGACCAGGACAGATTTTTGGAGATGTGCACCCCTAGGAATTGACCAATTAAAATATTCTGGGTCAACAACTGTTTCTTGGTTCTTTAATTTAGCTGTCTCATACAGCTGGACCGAATAATTCCTTGAATCCATTTCCCATCCTTGATATTATCAATGCTCAACTTTTACCCCCAGGGTGACAACCCAGTTTTCTTCAACGTTTTACATTTTATCTCAAATTTAAATTGCGGCAAAATTTCCTTTTGGGGTGGAATCGGAAGCTTGCTCCCACGATTCTCCTAATTTGTAAATCCACTTTTGCCAGTATTTATTTGCACCTGTTTCCTGCCTATCTCATTGACATCTAACTGTCTTTTCAGCGTAATTTGCCTATTGACCAAGACAATGCAAAAGAATGAGGAATTTCAAGCTCAAGTTACATTTGGTGCAAATTAAGTTTCTGTGATCCTTTGCACTCGTATAAAAACAGTGCGCAGTAGCCAGCCTTGCTCACAAAGCTGGCCATGCTTCCAGATCACATTACTGGTCCTGGCGGGTTTCTGCTAATTGTGCCCATTTGCGGGCCTTTGAGGCGGTTCTTCAAATTATACTTATTTAAGCACAAAAAGGCACCTTTTAAAAGCTGTTTACTAAGAAATATTCAATCTACTAAGAAACTAATGAGTGTATACCTATAAAACTATTTAATAATAGTGTATAATGTTTTACTCTTTCATTTATCTGAAATAAGGTTACTTGCAGGTGTTGGACTACCCAGTCTGACTAAAAATGCAACTTTTTTTTGTGTAATTGCATTTTCAGCTCAGTGTAAGTTAATAGTTCTCCTGTTTCATTTTTGAAGTAACAAGAAAAAGGGAAGGAAGGCACAAAGGAGCAGAGATGTGAGAGCCTTTAGTGCCTATTACTGTTGTGTTTGATATCTTCAGTGGCTAGGCTATGTAGGAAAAACAACTTAAAAGCATATAGAATGCTTAGAATACATAGCCAAGTGCAGTGAAAAATAGCAATTTTATCAGACATGTTTTTCAACATTCCTCAATCGATTATGCTAACACAGATGTTGACCTGTTTATTTTAAGTGGGTTAATGTTTCTGCTCAAGCAGCAGACAAAGAAATGTATGAATGCGTAAAATGTTTGTTTGCTAATGTCACCGACTGTAATTTCTAGGTAAACAAGATTATGCTTGTAAAAATACTAGTCAGACGTGACTTGAATACTGTGTGCAGGTAAAAGGATCATCATATTGGCATATACAAAGGGTTAGCTGCATAGATAAGATGAAACAAGAATATTTTCTCAGTCTGGACAGGAGAACAAGATGCTGTAAGTTTAAAAACCATTATTAGAAAACAAAATCTCATCTACATCAGAAAAATGTAAAACATTAAATTTATTGTCGGAAACAATGGCTTGAATTTTGCTGTGATGACAGAACTGTTAGTGTTTACTGTCATTACTCTTCTGAAACTATCTGCGACTTCGGGAATTTTCACATGCTCAGAATAATGCGGAAATCCAGAAAATGCTGTCAGTGATTCTGCACTCCTCCAGTGGGTGCACCATTGAAGTCCTCCCACTTCCTTCAAATCCATTGTCCCCCAACTCCATACAGCCTGTTCTGGCCCCTCCAAAGCCACATAAACGGGAATCTCCTAGTACTGTAGACCAATTCTTTTAATTTCCTCCCCTCCCCTCTGAAATAATTTCCTCCTGCCCTGAAACCTTTCTTTTCTCTCTTGTCCATTCTCTGCCCACCTGTGTCTGTGACTCCCTGATGCTCTCTACCATTTTAAGAATTTCATATTCAGTAACGGCAATTCTCTTCCTTTTACCGAAAAAGACCCCCTATACATTCAGCCCTCACCAGGCACGCTGTTTCTTCCTTGTATAATGATCCAACTGGATCCTGTACATCGCCTCCCTCCTTTGACTATCTGGAAGAACGTGTTCCCATTTTGAATAAATCCATTCACTTGCCCCCCCCCCCCCCCCCCCCAATAAAAAGTATAGCTACAAGAACCCCCTTGTATCCCAACTAATGGAACACACTTTGTTAGGCACCCACCCGGCCCTCTTCTTTGGTATATTGATGATTTTGTGGGTGCTGCTTCTTGCTGTCATTCTAACATTGTAAATTGGATACATCATGATGCTAGTTTTTTTCCGTTCCTTATGATCAGTTAATCGGGCAGCACGATGGCGCAGTGGGTTAGCTCTGCAGCCTCTCGGCGCTGAGGTCCCAGGTTCGATCCCGGCTCTGGGTCACTGTCCATGTGGAGTTTGCACATTCTCCCCGTGTTTGTGTGGGTTTCGCCCCCACAACCCAAAAGATGTGCAGGTTGGGTGGATTGGCCATGCTAAATTGCTCCTTAATTGGAAAAAATTAATTGGGTACTCTAAATTAAAAAAAAAAATGATCAGTTAATCCATCTCAGACTTCCTCTTTCCAGACTTATTTTTCTTTCTCTCTCTTAAATAGTATCATGTTGACTTCTATGCATTCCTGGACTTTGCTCTTCCTGTCTCATTCTCCCAGTTTATCTGCCTTTGTCAAATCTGCTAGCTTTCACACCAGAGCTCCGAAATGTCCTTGTTTACTCACCCAAAGATTCCCCTCTGCTCTGGTCAGCAGACCATTTGAGCAACTTTATCCTATTTACTCTAATCCTCTCAACTACAAAATAGTTTCTCCTGATTTTTCACTTTCTCCCCAGCCCATAAATGCATCAGATTATTATGTAACATTTCCACCACTTGATAAAATGCATTTAGATACAATGTGATCCCACTATCAAGTACATCTTCCTTTCCATCCATTCCCTTGTCACATTCTTGAGGTATTGTTCATCTGTGACTTGGGTTCATTCTTTTACCACTTCTAGTTGCCAACATCTTCCTGCGCAAATGTAGATGTAATGCATGCCTATTGTTTTTCCCCAGTACTGCTATCCAGTGACTCAAACAGTCCCTCTTTGTGAGGCAATAATTATTACAAGCTCAAAGACTTCTACTTGTCCTTCGAGTGCAGTGTCTTTATTGAACTAAATGTAAGATCCTGCATGGATTGCCTCATGGCAGAGGTCACGTGTCTACAGCCAGTCAGATAGTATGTAGTAATGATTGCATTTCAAAACACAAACATCCCCCTTTTCATAACGTACAGAAGGTAAATTTGCAAGCACTATCATGTGTTATCCAAGTCACCCACTACACCACAACTGTTCCATTGCATTAAACTGCTTGTTACTCTTGTCAGTCACTGCATATACATTACACAAATAGTCATTATATCTTGCAGGTCTCTTAAATGGTATGCAAGTGCATTGTCATTTGCTGTCTGGGAGATATTCCCTCTCCGTGGAGTGTCATTCCCATGCCACTTGTTACTGTTCTATTTCCATTGTTGGGGACCGGTGGACTTCTGGAAGTGATGGTCGTTCTGTGCTCTACGCAGCTGGTAAGATCTAAACTCCCTGATCAGCCACCTGCAGGAATGGAACAGCGTCTCGTTCATATATGTTGAAGTTGCACCAGTGCCTTTGACCGCTCACTTCCACTGCGTATGACTAAAGTGACAAATGCTCTCTGCATGTCCCAAGTTGCCGCCTGGATTGACCTCTGTTGAGAACTCCGACTGGTTCCCCAATGCTCAACTTTGGTAATAGTTTGACAGCCTTGTCAAAATTAAATTTGGCTTTGCCGTTTTGGTTTGATTTTTTTCACTCATGCCTGTACTACTTCATATTTCAGTAGCTTTTGTACTATGGTGTGTGGCCTAAGTCTTTGGACTGGACTACTTTCAATGCCTTCAGTCAGTATCGTTATCCGCTCTAAGACTGCGTAGTAAATTTGCTGGATTTCTTGATGATTCCTTTGACAATTTTCACTCGGTCCTCTTCAGTCTTTCCATTCAACTGAGGATAGTATGGAGATGACATATAGTCATGGCCTGTCTAAGATGCCATGCATCATCAATGACTCTAGCATGTTCAGCTTGGTGCTCGTTACAAGCATCTTTCTATCCAAACATTTGTGTACAAAATGATTTAGCTCCTTGCAGTTAAAATACTGTGTTCCCCATGCTGATCAATGGTTCTTTTCCTTTGTTTGCTATCCTCTGCAGTATTTTCACCCTGACCTGTGTTAGCGATAGTTCTGCTTTTTTGGTTAGGAATGTCTCTCAGCATAATGTATCTTCTCGACTGGTCTGCTATACATGTGCTCTGGCCAACATTTTACAATCTCCATATTTTGATCAATCTTCAGAATTCAAGCAGCTCTTGCTTTTAACTTGCCTTTATTCCAGTCTTTCTGGGGATAGTTAAAATCACCCAATTTTATTGCACTCTTTGCAGATCTTCACCCTGTTGCTATATTTACTCGGTGTGAATATGGCAGTCAATAAGGTTGCCCTTCTTTTTTCTAGATATTGATATATTGCTTTCAGAGCCGCCAGGTATCAAATGATACTACCACAAGGTTCAACCGGATATCGATGAAAGACCCAACAACCAGTTAGTTAGTTCAAGTTCAATAATACTTTATTTACACACAAGATTA
The DNA here is from genome assembly GCF_902713615.1 of Scyliorhinus canicula. NCBI lineage: Eukaryota > Metazoa > Chordata > Chondrichthyes > Carcharhiniformes > Scyliorhinidae > Scyliorhinus > Scyliorhinus canicula. The sequence continues at coordinate 134,297,047 of NC_052151.1, read as the reverse complement.
ACTTATACATGGAACAGGAACACTACGAGCTAAACTACACCTAACAACTATGACAACCTGTATTTAACTTCAGGCACCTGGCTTGGGTCAGAGGAACAGTGGCCTTTGTTCGAATCGGGATCTGCTGGGTCTGGAGAAGTAACAGCTGTTCAGCTGGGCTCATCCATTTGGTAGTGAGCTTTGAACTTGGAATTGCTTCTGGTCATGGTGCTGCAGTTGGAGATGGACGTTGCCGGAGCGCCAGGTCCAAAAGAGATCGAACACATGGCAGTGTCTCTCATTATCCTTGATGGTTTCGTGCTCTTTTGGGCGGTCCTTAGGTTTGGACCCAATTAATTAGGCAGTTCTCGATCACTGCCTTCTATCTGAGCCAATAAAGGGGCGGGTGGCTTGATGGCTGGGTGTGTCTTAAGCGGTCATTGACCTTGCTGTTTATGCTTCCTGAGTAAAGGGAGTGGCGCCGATATGCCTGGAATTGTATCAGATACCTGAGTATCAGTCATTTGTCTTACGGAGATGGGTCATTAAAATGCTAATCGGTTGGGGGTTTCAATGCTGTCTTTATTCTCTGCTCACAAATGTACATTCAGGTTCTGTGCCTGCCTGAATCTTACATTGTCCATATGTCGGCTTTGCGAACGTCCATGTTTCTTGTAAGTGGCCATCCCAGATGGCTGCAACCCTTATTTCATCTCCACTGTTTGATGGCTTGTAAGACACATTGAGAATTGCATCCCTGGCTATTTTAAATCTGTTCATGTGCATACAGTTGAGCGATACGCCACTGGTAACTGGGCTCCAGGCTGTTTATTTGCCATCCACCACCACTCTCTGACTTCTATCGGTTAGCCAGTTCGTTATCCAACTGACCAAAGTTCCCACTATCTCATGCCTCCTTACTTTCTGCATAAGTCTACAATGGGGAACCTTATCAAATGCCTTACTAAAATCCATGTACACCATATCCACTGCTTTACCTTCATCCACGTGCTTGGTCACCTCCTCAAAGAATTCAATAAGACTTGTGAGGCAAGACCTTCCCCTCACAAATCCGTGCTGACTATCCCTAATCAAGAAGTGTCTTTCCAGATGCTCAGAAATCCTATCCCTCAGTACCCTTTCCATTACTTTGCCAACCATTGAAGTAATACTAACTGGCCTGTAATTCCCAGGGTTATCCCTATTCCCTTTTTTGAAGAGGGGCACAACATTCGCCACTCTCCAATCCCCTGTTGACAGTGAGGATGAAAAGATCATTGCCAACGGCTCTGCAATTTCATCTCTTGCTTCCCATAGAATCCTTGGATATATCCCGTCAGGCCCGGGGGACTTGTCTATCCTCAAATTTTTCAAAATGTCCAACACATTTGCGACTCATGCACTAGAACACCTAGGTCCCTCTGCACAGCAGCATGTTTTAATATTTTTATCATTTAAATAATAATCTGTTTTGCTATTATTCCTACCAAAATGGATAACCTCACATTTGTCAACATTGTATTCCATCTGCCAGACCCTAGCCCATTCACTTAAACTATCCAAATCCCTCTGCAGACTTCCAGTACCTCTGCACTATTTGCTTCACCATTCATCTCAGTGTCGTCTAATTTCCAATCCGCCGGAACCACCCCAGAGTGTGGTGAATTTGGCTAAATTATCATGAGTGTATTACAATTTCCCTAGCCATCTCTTTTACTACCCTGGGATGAATTCCATCAGGGCCGGGAGATTTGTCTACCTTTAGCCCCGCTAGCTTGCCCATCACTACCTCCTTAGTGATAATAATCGTCTCAAGGTCCTCACCTGTCATAGCCTCATTTCCATCAGTCGCTGGCATGTTATTTGTGTCTTCCACTGTGAAGACCGACCCTAAAAGCCTGTTCAGTTCCTCAGCCATTTCCTCATCTCCCACTATTAAATCTCCCTTCCCATCCTCTTAAGGACCAATATTTACCTTAGCCACTCTCTTTTTGTTTTATATATTTGTAGAAACGTTTACTATCTGTTTTTATATTCTGAGCAAGTTTACTCTCATAATCTATCTTACGCTTTACAGCTTTTTAAATAGCTTTCTGTTGCTCCCTAAAGATTTCCCAATTCTCCAGTCTCCCACTAATCTTTGCCACTTTGTATGCTTTTTCCTTCAATTTGATACTCTCCCTTATTTTTTTGGATATCCACGGTCGATGTTTCCTCTTTCTACCGTCCTTTCTTTTTGTTGGTATAAACTTTTGCTGAGCACTGGAAAATCACTCGGAAGGATCTCCACTGTTCCTCAACTGTTTAACCATGTTTCTGTAACGGCCACTAAATCATAGTCATTCACGATGATTTGCTCCATCAACTCATTTACCTTATTCCGAGCATTATGGTAAAGTACCCTTATGATGGCTTTTATCCCTACGTTTTGAATCTTAACACCTCTATCAGTAACCTCTCCTAAGTTATTTTTCCTTTGAACTTTTCTCCTAATTTCCCTTATCGTAGAACCCATATCTTCATGTAATAACCTGCTGCTTTGATTTCCATTTATGTTTTTACTTCCCGTTTTATTCCTTTTAGTACTACTGGGCCTATTCACTGAGCTCTCCTCAGTCACTGAACCCTGTACTGTGGCCCTTTTTGATTTTTGACTATGGCTTCTCTGCCTTACACTTTTCCCCCTTACTGCCTTTTGTTTCTGTCTCCGTTTTACTTCCCTCTGATTTCCTGCATCGGTTCCCATTCCCCTGCCACATCAGTTTAAACCCTCCCCAACAGCACCAGCAAACACCCCATTAGGACATTTGTTCCAGTCCTGCCCAGGTGCAGACCGCCCATGGCTTCTCTTCCAGTTTTTCAATCTCAATCTCAGCTCCACTTCTGATACTATGTTACAGGCGTAAAGACTGCACATGTGTTTATAGTGTTGTGTCTTTAATGAACTGAATGTAAGATGGCTGCCTAGAACAAGTCCTTCACGGCAGAGGCCACGTGACTACAGCAAGCCAGATAGGATATTTAGTAGTGATTGCAATTCAAAACCCAAAACAGTAATTTACATAGTTACTCTTAAATTACCATTCAATTCTTGTTACATAATCTCCTGCACATGTGAGATTTCAAGCACCAGTGTGATGATCTGTTTGCTGAGCATATCCGTTCTATCGGCAACTGTGATATTCAGGCACTTGTGATTTGCCTCTTTTGATGCCCTCTCCTGTTTCCACTTTGATCTTTCTTATTGATATTGCACGCTATTCTAATGAAGCGCAATGCAAGTGCTTCAAGAACAGCGCCTCTTCTTTGCCCTAGTCTGACCTGAACAGTGATTCCAACAACTTTGGATCTTAATTACATTCTCACTTTCAAAACTTAATTTCATGTCTGATACCAGTTTTTCCATATTTTGTATTTCTCCCAACTCTCATTTTTCAGGTCCCCCATTTATTCAGGTAATTACACACCTTTTGTTTTCCTCTTGTCTTAGTACATCTGTCTTATTCTTGATGGAGATGAACAGACACATCATTCTGCTCATAAACAATGTTTGTTCGCATCTTATTGCATTAATGTACCTCTTGGTCTATAATGTTTTAGTTTTGGAAAAGCATAACAACAACCTGTCTATACCAAAACAATAACATCATTTTCTGTTTTTGTTTTAACTTGCCTTCATTCCAGACTTTCTGGGGAATTAAAATCATCCAATATTATTGCACTCTTTAAACTGTTTGCAGATTTTATTTAATCTCCACTGTTTGAGACAATGTAGAACACATTGAGAATTGTATCTCTGGCTATTTTTAAATTCTATTCATATGAATACAGTTCAACAGCTCTGTTATTGCTATTTTATCATTGTTCTCTGGAGTTACTAATGCTTCTAACCCTCCAATTTTGTTTGGAATATTTTCAGTACTTGCTCCTGAATCCTGTTTATTTTTGGAATATTCTTACCCTTTTCCAGCCTTTCTCATTTTCTTTTCACAATTTAATCTCGTTCTGCCATTTTCTTTTTCTCGTAGCCCACATGGCTCGGCAGACCCTTGTTCGGGGATGGCATTCTCAGCACTACCCTCCATTCTCACCCTCTTTAACTAAAAGTCTTTTTTTTTTTAAAAGTGCTTGCCAGTTCTTGATCAGTTTAGGTTGGGATTCTGTTAAAATCAGTAGATGACGTTCACGGCCAGTAGCACAAGTTTTATGCTGTTGTGTAGCTCTAATCTCAATTTTCTCCACCATAGGAAATTATGGTGGCACACTCGTGCAGAGTTGTGTTCTTAACCAGTTTGTATTAAGTATTTTCAGAGGAGTTGCCTTTATGTAATATTTATACTTCACTGTATAAAATGCCCAGGTGATCCAACTGATCCAGCACAGTATGAAATTGGAGATGTTCAATGATTGGATTATGTCAAGAGTCCAAAGATTGTTTGGGATCACGGTTCTCTTTTGAGCAATTAAATATTAAAATGCATGACAAAGCAACCTTACTATTTCTTGAATAATTGATGAGACTGCGGCTGTATGAATAAATTGTTTTATAATGGTAGCATTCCTTTGTTATTTATATATTGTAGGTATAATAAAGTAAGCAATCGCTGTGGTGCATGCACTCCATATGTATTGTTTCTTTAAAATATCGAGGCACTACTGAATGGGGCTGATACAAGGCTTGCTGGTTAGTTGTGCCATCCTACAAGTTTTGGGATATTTCAAGTTAGTTAGTTATTACTTAATTGTTCAAAAGATGCCCCAATAGTTGAATTGATTTTCCTGTATATTTTTTTGAAACCAGATATTTTGGGCGGGATTCTCCGATCCAGGGGCTAAGAGTTGACGGCATTGTAAAACCCAGAGGGCGTGAATGGGCCGCTGTCCGTAGCGATTCTGGCCCGCAAAAGGGACCAGCACGGGCGCAGCGAGAAGCGGGGTGGGAGCAGCCCCAGACCGGCGCAACGCATCAATGACGCCGGAACGTGTTGCTAAAGGTGCGCTAGCGGTGCGGAGTCCTGAGACCCGCAAGGTGGCCGCCATCCGCCGTGTCGCCCCGAGGTTCAGGGACCACGGCCTGGACACGCTGCTGGATGTGGTGGAGGAGAGGAGGGCGATCCTGTGCCCCAGACGTGAATAGCACCATCCGGCGTATGTGGAGGGAGGTTGGCAATGCCGTCAGCACCGTGGCGTACATCCGACGTACCGACGAACAGTGCCGGAAGCAGATGCACAACCTCACGAGGGCAGGCAGGGTGAGTACACAGTGTGGTGTCCCTGGCACCACCCCCGCATACCACCCACACATGTGAAAGGCCCCACCCCCAGCTGTAAGGCGCAACCCCCTACCTGACGCACATGTGCTGCACCCACCCATGCCAATCGCTTTGGCCGGGTGCCCTGTGCTGTCATGCCATCATATACCCAACATCTGCACTGCCTACGTCGCACCGCTTAACTCTGAATTTTGTTCCCCCCCCACCCCCAGGAGAAGACTGCCCACAACCACAGGAAGCGAGAGAGAACCGGAGGGGGTCCACCTGCACTGTACCCACTCACCGTCCATGAGCAGAGGGCACTGGATCTCGTAGGCAGAGCCGAGGACCGGGATGTTGCCGGCTGTCAGGTCGGAGGCAAACCAGCAAGTGAGACTACACCGCACGGGTGACGTCCGCGGTGGAGGCAATGGGGTCAACGGTGTCGGCCATGGGTCAGGTTATGCAAGGCGTGGGGCTTCATGTGCATGTGTCATCTGTGGCCCAGGACAGGGCTGCCCTCTCACAGGCAGCCATGTGCCAGAGCCGGCTGGACATTGCAGCCGTGCTCCGCACTCTGGCTGAGTCTCAGCAGGCCATGGCCCAGTCTCAGCAGACCATCGCTGAGAGCATCGGCGGCCTCACCCACGTGCTGGATGGCGTCGCACAGGCCCAGAGGGAGGTGGAGCAGTCCCAGACAGGGATGGCCCACTCTCTGAGCTCCATTGCTACTGACGTTCGGGCCCTGGTCGATACCACAGTGGGCCTCCAGGACTGGCAGTGCCAGGGTCGGTGGTGCCTCGGGGCTTGTCTCCGCTTGCACCACCATCCAATGGAGAGGCCCGGGGACACCGGGCACCCCGAAGGAGGAGGATGGGTTGGGGCCTGTACCGGTGACTCCTGCAGGCGACACAGCAGCACCTCGGACTCCACCCGTTCTGCCCCTGGTGCATCTGGTGGCCAGCGGGCAAAATAGGGTGGCACCACGCCATCCAGGGTGCCCGAGGAGCGGGCTGGTCTATCTAGGCCGGGCTGCCCCAGGAAACAAGCGCCGATGGGGAAATGTGCGGCGATCAATGCCTCCCGTGCTCGCTGGCCAAGCTGGTGACGTCTTGCAGCCCCCCTTCCATATCCAGCCCCCATGTCCCATTGATTTACCCACCCCTTTTCCATCCTCATCTGAAGAGCTGTGCCCTTCCCCGGGCTCCCCCTCTGCCTCCTCCTCCTGCACATCGCCCCTCTGCTGAGCTATATTGTGGAGGATGCAGCAGACCACAACGATGTGGGCGACCCGCTCCGATGGGTACTGGAGGTGCCCTCCAGATCGATCCAGGCACCTGAAGTGCATCTTCAGCAGGCCAAAGCACCACTCGATCACACCCCTGGTTGCTGCATGGGCCTCATTGTAGCGGGTCTCCGCGTTGGTCTTTGGCCTCCGTATAGGTGTCATCAGCCATGACCGCAACGGGTAACCCTTGTCGCCCAGCAACCAGCCCCTCAGCCGAGGAGGACGTTCCTCGAACATGGCCGGGATGAACGATTGTGCCAGGTCGCAGACCACCTGAATGTTAATGGAGTAGGATTGCTTTCTGTTCATGAACACATCCCTGTTCTCCGCTGGTGGTCGCATGGCGACGTGCACCCCATTGGTCGTCCCCTGGACCATGGGTATCCTGGCCACGGCTGCGAATCCTGCTGCCCGGGGCATTCTGGTGGGCCCGGTCCACAGGGAACTGATGTAGCAGGCAACGTTGTCATACAGGGCGTCAGTCACTGCACGGATGCACCGGTGCACCGATGTCTGGGAGATGACGGACATGTCCCCACTCGGCGACTGGAACGACCGCGTGGCATAGAAGTTCAGGGCCACCGTAACTTTGATGGCCACTGGGTTAGCCCTGCAGCCTTACTGCGCGAGGTCCCAGGTTCGATCCCGGCTCTGGGTCACTGTCCGTGTGGAGTTTGCACATTCTCCCCGTGTTTGCGTGGGTTTCGCCCCCACAACCCAAAGATGTGCCAGGGTAGGTGGATTGGGCACGCAAAATTGCCCCTTAATTGGAAAAAATGATTTGGGTACACTAAAATAAAAAAAATAAAAACTTTGATGGCCACCGGGATGTCCTCCCCCAATGCCACGCGGTGCCAGATGTGCCATCAGGTGGCAGATATGGGCAACGGTCTCCCGGCTGATCCCGAGTCTCCTCCTCCATGCCCTGTCCAGCAAGTCCTCTAAGGACGTGCGGCGCCGGTAGACACGAGGCCTCATCGGCCGCCTCCGGCGCCGTGGCACCTCCTTCTCCTCCTCCTCCTCCTCCTCCTCCTCCTCCTCCTCCTCCTGCCTCCCCCCATCCACATTGGTATCCTCATCCTGTGCCTCGTCCCCGTCGTTGTCCTCCTCCTCCTCCTCCTGCGCCTGTCGGGCGGGCGGCCCTGCAGTCTGAGCGGGTGCCACCTGGCCCTCTGCAGCCCATCTCTCTGCTGCAACTGCCACTGCCTCTCTGAGCCGCCTGCGCCGAATCTGCCACAGGGCTGCATGCAGGGCAGAGGCCCCTGCCACGGCGGCCAATATCACTGGCTGGTGCCCAAACATTGTGATCTGCAGGGGGTGGGGGGTAGACAACAGGTTTAACCATGGAGCATGGCTCCCTCCACAACCATATGGCGCATGGCCACCCTGGTTGGCCGGTTGCACCACGCTTGCGGCACACACACGCATGCACACCCGCCTCCCTCATGATGGTACCACCGATGGATGGCACTGCCTCATTGAGGACTGCCGTGGGTGCGGCCCTGGACCTACCTGCCGGTGGGTACCATCGGGAATTCGGCCCATTTGGGCCGCAGAATTGCCGGGGCCTCGGAGAATCGCTAAACAGACCCCCTCCAGTGATTCTCCGGGTCGCTCGGCGGTGATCACGACCGTTTGGGCCTGTTGGGAGAATCGTGGACCGCCATTGGACCGGCGTCATGCGAAAAACCGGCGCAAACGGGGATTCTCCCAACTGGAGCGGGCTCAATGAATCCCGCCCATCATTCTCTTTTAAAGCTATTAAAACCTCTCTTTATCAGGGTACGTTTAAAATTGCAGATTTATTTTTAATAATAAATGGTAGTCCTATGGGCATCATGTTTTTGCTCCACCTAAGGTGAAGGATGGATTTGGAAATCTCTGAAATGCAAGTTGACTGTTTCTGATTTGCTCATTTCTAGTCAGGGCTGCAAGATATTAAATACAATTCCCAAACTCCTCCCGTGCTCTCCCCTTTTTTCTTTATCATTACCAGAAGGCAATGGTTTACACCCAAGTGTGGTTCCAGGAGCAACATTCACCATTTGGTCCCTGTTTTAATTGACCAGACTGTGCCAGAATCAGGCAGTACATTGACCCAATAAATCAATAATTGCAGTTTGTATTTGTGAGTATTCACAAGAGCATAAATGGTGGAAGATCTTGCATGTTTATGTAGGATGAGTACAATCTGGAATGATTTTCCTCACTACGAAATTTGAAATATATAGAACTGTTTTGCTAAGATTATCCCTTCCCAACTGGGTTGTTGAACTGCATGTACTGTAAATCTCCTGTAATGTGACATGTATTTCCATTCCTTTTCAGACAGAGTTTCCTGTACTTAATTATTGTCTTTATTCTCCCTGTGATTGGGACTTCATTCATTCCAAATTAGTGGGTTAAAAGCCCTCCTCCTTTGGTGGAACGCCCAATACGACTACAATTTATTGTTAAAAATAAATCTGCAATTCTTAACCTACCCTGATTAAAATAAAAAGCTTTAAAAGAGAATGAGACGTTTGTTTCCGAACACTGTACAGAAAAGTCAACTCAACTATTGTGTCTCATTTGATTAATTCAATAATAGCGAACAAGTTTGAAATATCTCAAAACTTGTAGCATAGCACAACAAATCCACAAGCCTTGCATTAGTCCCATTCAATTGTGCTTCATTATTTAAAAAAATATATATACATGGACTGCCGTTACCTCTTTTAAGCATCTTACTAAATGAACTGAACGTGGAGGGCAAAATTTTCTCTTTTTTTGGACTCTGTCAACTCGGGTAGGAAAAGCGGTGTGTAGCCTGTCGGCTGCACTGCCGGGTTTTTTTCCACCATATTTTTTGACAGTCAAAAGAAAAATTGCCTGGAGGCGGGTCCTACCACGTTATGGTGGCAACCTCGGCTCCTGACAGATCAGGGCGCCCATTCTTCATCAGTTCCCTGTTTTTCCAGATCTGTTGTACCCCACCAATGTGACATTACGTTGGTAGGGGGGGTCAATCCCCTCCATGGGGGAAGGATACAGCGAGGAGGCCCGCTAATTATATTTAAATGTATGGTAATTGCATTCAAAACCTTTATCGTGGTGGAAACCTCGGTACTTCATTGGCGGTTGGTTGGGTCAGCGAGAAACCCAAAACAGCATTTATGTTGGCAGGTAGAAATCCAGCAAAGGATGGAAGAGAATAAAGGTGGCAAGGTGACAGTGGTTAGCACTCATTCATGCTGGTAGGGACACCCGTCGGAATTTTACCCCCCCCCCCCGCAAGGATATTGGACATTAATCATATTATTCAAGGACAACTACCTCAGGACAAAGCTTTACTCACATTAAGAAAATATAGTATAATGGTGTGAGTTACGAACCTACAAATTCAGAGCAGGAGTAGGACACTCAACCTTTCGAGCCTGCTCTGCTAATCAATAAGATCATGGTTGATCTGATTGTAACTTTTAAAAAATTCATTTTTGTGGGATCTGTGCTTCCCTGGCTAAGCCAGCATTTGTTGCTGTTCCCGAATTGCCCTTGAGAGGGTGGTGGTGAGCTGCCTTCTTAACCGCTGCAGTCCATGTGGTGTAGGGACACCCACTGTGCTATTAGAGAGGGAGTTCCAGAATTTTGATCCAGCGACAGTGAAAAATGGTGATGTATTTCCAAGTAAGGATGCTGACTGACTTGGAGAGAAACTTCCAACTGGTGGTGTTCCCATGTATCTGCGGTAGATGGTGGTGGTCGTGGGTTGGAAAGGTGTTGCCTAAGGAGCCTTGGTGAGTTCTTGCAGACATCGTGTAGATGATACACACTGCTGCTGCTGCGCGTCGGTGGTGGAGGGAGTGAATGTTTGTAGAAGGGGTGCCAGCCAAGTGGGTTGCTTTGTCCGGGAGTGTGCCGAGTTTCTTGAGTGTTACTGGAGCTACACTCATCCAGGCAAGTGGAGAGTATTCCATAACACTCCTGACTTGTGCCTTGTAGGTGATGGATTCAGGAAGTGAGTTACTCGCCGCAGGCATCTGACCTGCTCTTATAGCCACAATATTTATATGGCTAGTCCAGTTCAGTTTCTGCGCAATGGTAACCTCTAGGATATTGACAGTGGGGGATTCTGTGATGGTAATGCCATCGAATATCAAGTGCTGATGATTTCATTCTCCCATATTGTAGATGGTCATTGCCAGGTACTTCTGTGGTACGAATGTCACTTGCCACTTGTCAACCCAAGCCTGGATATTGCCCAGGTCTTGCTGCATTTACACATGGACTGCTTCAGTGTCTGAGGAGTTGGCCGGTGGGGATTCTTCCGGGGCCGGGGGAGTAGTGTGGGGGTGGCCAGGAGGTGGGCTGTGGGGTCAGGATGGACGAGCATGGACACCATTGCTGCAGCCATGTGGCTGCGCACGCATCTGACTGCCCATGGTGAACTTAGCACCATGGGCCATATGGGTGCCCCCCAGAGGCCACCTCCCACTCTCCTCTGGCCCCAACTGACCCATCAATGGGATGGGCGCGTTCCAGTGCAACCAGAACCATCTTGTTGGCCGGGATGAGTGTGTGTGGGGAGTGGAGTGCTAATATGCGGCTGTCAGCCTCTCGAGTGCCAATCCTGACCCCAGTGAATTCAAAACCGTTTTCCATTAGAATCGATTGTGTTCCACGTGGCACCAGTGCTGGCCCCTCAACAGTTGGTCAATTGGTCCAGGTGCAACACTCCTTTTGGTGTTGTAGAACTCCACTAATCCTGCCCTGGCATCAACACTTAGTCTCAGGAACGGAGAATCCGGCCGCTTATTTTCAAACAGTGACCCCTAGTTCTAGGTTCTCTGACGAGGGGAAACACCCTCTTCAAATTCTTCCTGTCAGTGTCCCTCAGCATCTTAATGTTTTTGATCAAGTCGCCTCTGACTTTTCTAAACTCTAGTGGATACAAACCTAACCTCTTCAACCTTTCCTCAAAAGAGAACCAGCCCATTTGTGGTATTAGCCTGGTAAACCTTCTCTGAACTGCTTCGAATGTATTTACACATTTCTTTAGATAATAAGACCAATACTGTACACAACACTCCAGATGTTATCCAACCAGTGTCCTGTAAAACTGAAGCATAACTTCCCCACTTTTGTGATCAATTCCCCTCACAATAAATTATAACATTCGGTTAACTATTCTAATTACTTGCTGTAACTGTATATTGTGATTCTTTTGTGCTTCTTGCACTAGGGCACCCAGATCCCTCTGCACCTCTGAGCTCTGCAATCTCTCACTATTTAGATAATTTGCTTTTTTATTCTTCCTGCCAAAATGGACAATTTCACAATTGCCTACATTATACTCAATGTGTCAGATATTTATTCACTCATTTACCCTCTCTATGACACTTTGTCGTCTCCTTACGTCCGCTTCATAATTCACTTTCCTACCTGTCTTTGTATTCTCAGCACGTTTAGCAGCCATACCTCCAGTCCCTCCATCCAAGTCATTTATATAAATTGTAAAATGTTGACATCCCAGCACCAATCCTTGTGGCACATCACTTGTCACATCCTGCCAATCAGAAAAAAGACCCATTTATGTCAACTCTTTCCTGTTCGCTAACCAATCTTCAATCCATGCCAGGATGTACCCTTGCAGCATGAGCTTTTATTTTGCTCCATAATCTTTGATGTGGCACCTTATCAAATGCTTTCTGGAAGTCTAAGTACAGTACTTCCACCAGTTCCTCTTTATCCACTGCCCATATGATACCTTCAAAGAACTCCAGTTCATTTACCATGCCAGAAGCTAACTAATATGGATTTAGTAACCATTTTTTTCACTGCTTTATCTGAGGAATAGGAACTGAGCACAAAGGACATGGCAAGGTTTCTATGTTTGAGAGAAGCAGCAAAAGACAATCTCTAATATTATGTTCCTTGTCAAATAACAATTATCTTATTATCGCGTCAAAACCTGTTCACCAATAAGTTAAAAGTGTAATTTCTACTTCAACTTCACATTTAAAGCACCTATGTTCTGGAACGTTTGTTAATTAATAATATTTATGCAGCTAGATCATATTTAAAATGTGATTCTTGCTATTTCCAAAATATTGAGCCGATTCATCAAATTTAAAACATAAAGACCTCAAAATTAGTTGACGTATTGCCCCTCTGCAAGTGTGGGGTAATGGGTGCCGAAATTCAAATTGTGTTCAGCCACAGATGATTGCAGCTCATTAATGTAAATGAAGTTCATGGTCTAATATTTTGTGTTCCTAGACATACCTGTTCTGGCCGAGTTCCCTTTTCTCAGTTTGCAGGCTACGCCATTGTTTCCAGACAAAGCATGAAGTGTTAAAAGAGTGAATCTGCCATGGTGTGAATGATATGTTGAGCTGGACTTGCCTTTTTAGCTGGTCTGACAGCATGAGTGGAGAGAGAAGGGAGCTAATGTTTTGAATCTGGATGACTCTTTGTCAAAGCCATCCAGACTCGAAATATGAGCTCCCTTCTCTCTTCACTGATGTTGTCAGACCTTCTGCGATTATCCAGTATTTTCTGTTTTTGTTTCAGATTCCAGCATCTATAACTTAATGAGTTGACGGCATAAGTAGAAACAAAGGGTATGATTTGGTGGCGACTACTGAAACATATTAAGGTGGAGAAGTCCCTAGGGCCTGATGGGATCTACCCCAGAATACTGAAGGAGGCAAAAGAGGAAATTGCTGAGGCCTTGACAAAAATCTTTGGATCCTCACCGTCTTCAGGTGATGTCCCTGAGGACTGGAGAATAGCCAATGTTGTTCCTTTGCTTAAGAAGGGTAGCAAGGATAATCCAGGGAACTACAGGCCGGGAAGCCTTACGTCAGTTGTAGGGAAATTACTAGAGAGAATTCTTCGAGACAGGATCTACTCCCATTTGGAAGCAAATGGACGTATTAGCGACAGGCAGCATGATTTTGTGAGGGGGTGGTTATGTCTCACTAACTTGATAGAGTTTTTCAAGGAGGGCACAAAGATGATTGATGCAGGTAGGGCAGTGGATGTTGTCTATATGGACTTCAGTAAGGCCTTTGACAAGGCCCCTCATGGCAGACTGGTACAAAAGGTGAAGTCACACGGGATCAGAGGTGAGCTGGCAAGGTGGATACAGAACTGGCTAGGTCATGGAAGGCAGAGAGTAGCAATCAGATTCTCATTGGAGGGCTGTGACTAGTTGTGTTCCGCAGGGATCAGTGCTGGAACCTTTGCTGTTCGTAGTGTATAGAAATGATTTGGAGGAAAATGTAACTGATTAGTAAGTTTGCAGACGACACAAAGGTAGGTGGAATTGCGGATAGCGAGGAGGACTGTCAGAGGATAAAGCAGGATTTAGTTCATTTGGAGACTTAAGCTGAGAGATGGCAGATGGAGTTTAATCCGGACAAATGTGAGGTAATGCATTTTGGAAGGTCTAATGCAGGTAGGGAATATACAGTGAATGGTAGAACCCTAAAGAGTATTGATAGTCAGAGAGATCTAGGTGTACAGGTCCACAGGTCACTGAAAGGGGCAATACAGATGGAGAAGGTAGTCAAGAAGGCATACGGCATGCTTGCCTTCATTGGCCGGGGCATTGAGTATAAAAATTGGCAAGTCATGTTGCAGAGCTGTATAGAACCACAGGTTAGGCCACACTTGGAATATAGTGTTCAATTCTGGTTGCCACACTACCAGAAGGATGTGGAGACTTGGAGAAGGTGCAGAATAGATTTACCAGGATGTTGCCTGGTATGGAGGGCATTAGCTATGATGAGAGGTTGAATAAACTCAGTTTGTCTGGAACGACAGAGGTTGAGGGGCGACCTGATAGAGGTCTACAAAATTATGAGGGGCATAGACAGAGTGGATAGTCAGAGACTTTACCCAGGGTAGAGGGGCCAATTACTAGGGGGCATAGGTTTAAGGTGCGAGGGGCAAGGTTCTGAGGAGATGTACGAGGCAAGCTTTTTTACACAGAGGGTAGTGGGTGCCTGGAACCCGCTGCCGGAGGTGGTGGTGGAAGCAGGGACGATAGTGACATTTAAGGGGCATCACGACAAATACATGAATAGGATGGGAATAGAGGGATACGGACCCTGGAAGTGTAGAAGGTTTTATCTTAGAGGGGCAGCATTGTCGGCGCAGGCTTGGGGGGCCGAAGGGCCTGTTCCTGTGCTGTACTTTTCTTTGTTCTCCTGAGACCAGGTCTAGGAGTTGAATATCCAAGAGTACGCAGTATTTCGGAAAAATAGACTGAAAGGAAAAGGAGATGGCATAGCCCTGCTAATGAGAAAAGGGATCAGTACTGTAATGAGCACTGGAGATCAAGATGTGGAATCAGTCTGGGTAGAAATAAATAGCAAAGGGAAAAAGTCCTTGACAGGAGTAATCTATAGGTTCCCGAACAGTAGTTCTACAGTGGGGCTTGTAAGAAAGATATGGCAGTAGTCATGGGTGATTTTAATATGCACATAGACTGGAATAATCAAGTTGGCAAGGGTAGCCTGGAGGTAGAGTTCATTGAATGTATTCAAGATTGTTTCTTGGAACAGTATGTTGGGCACCTTACCAAGGAGCAGGTTACCCTAGATTGGTATTGTGTAATGAGGAGGAATTAATTAATGACCTCATAGTTAAGAATCATTGATGGGTACCATAGTATGGTAAGAGTTCAAAATTCAGGATGGGGGCAAGAAAGTGAAGTCGCATACTTGCGTTCTGGAATTAAACAAAGGTAATTACATAGGCATGAAGACTGATTTGGCCCGAGTAAAGTGGGTAAAGGCTAAAACCTAGGGCAGCTGATGAGCTATGGCAGTTGTTTAAGGAGATACTCAATTCCACACAACTAAAATATATCCCAGTGAGGAAGAAAGATGGTAAGAGGGGTAAAAAAACAAGGAGGTCAAGGACAATATAGGACAAAGTAAGGTATATCATATTGCAAAGGCCAGTGGCAGGCTAGAAAATTGGGAAACTTTCAAACATAAACAGATACTAAAAAAGTAATAAAGAGAGCTGATAAATTACGAAAGAAAACTAATGCAAAATATCAAAAAGGACATAAATGGGAAGAGAGTTGCGAGAGTGAATGTTGGTCCCTTGGAAGATGAAACTGGAGAGTTAATAGTGGGGAACACAGAAATGGCAAAGTCGCTAAATCAATACTTTGCCTCAGTTTTCACGGTGGAGGATACTAGTACCATTCCTATAGGAATGGTAATTCAGAGGCAATAGAAAGGGGGAACTTGGAACAATCAACATCAATAGGGAAACGGTACTCAACAAACTATTGGGATTGAAGGCAGTCAAGTTCCCCGGGCCTGATGGCCTACATCCTGAGGTGTTAAAGGAAATGACAACAGCGAAAGTAGATCCATTGGTTATAATATTCCAAAATTCCTTGGACATGGGAAAGGCCCCAGTGGATTGGAAAAATGCTCACATAACGCCCTTATTGAAAAAGGGAGGATGGCAGAATGTGGAAACTTACGGACCAGTTCGGTAATATCTGTAATGAGGAAATTGATTGTATCAATTATCAAGGAAGTAATATCAGGACATTTGGAAAGTCAAAATGCTATCCATCAGAGTCAGCATGGTTTTATGAAGGGTAAATCATTTTTGACTAATTTGCTAGAGTTCTTCGAAGATGTAACAAGTAAAGTGGATAATGGGGATCCTGCAGATGTAGTATATCTAGACTTCCGTAAGGCGTTTGATAAGATATTTTACAGAAGGTTAATTCACAGGGTTAGATCACATGGGATTAGGAATAATTTATTAGCTTGGATAGAAGACTGGCTGACAGACAGAAGACAGTTGGGATAAATGGGTCTTTTTCTGGATGGCAAGATGTAACTAGTGGGGTGTCACAGGGTTCGGTTCTTGGGCCCCAGTTATTTACAATCTATATAGACAACTTAGATACAGGAATAGAAGGTTCTACAGTTAAATTTGCAGACAACACAAAAATTGCAATGAGGAAATAAGACCCTTACAAATGGATGTAGATAGGTTAGGAGAGTGGGCCAACATGTGGCAGATGGAGTTTAGATGAAGGTGAGGTCATGCATTTTGGTCGGCCATATGGAAGGCAGGCCACATGGTGGTGCAGTGGTTAGTACTGCTGCCTCACGGCACCGAGGACCCAGGTTCGGTCCTGGGACTGGGTCACTGTCTGTGTGGAATTTGTATATTCTCCCTGTCTCTGTGTGGGTCTCACCCCACGACCCAAAAAGTATGCAGGGTCGGTAAATTGGCCACGCTAAATTGCCCCTTAATTGGGAAAAAAAGAATTAGGTACTCTAAATTTATTTTAAAAAGGAAAATGGGAAGACAACTTATAATCTAAATTTGGAGAGGGTTTGGGTGCTCATTCATGAGTCACAGAAAACTTGCATGCAGGTACAACAAATAATAAAGAAAGCAAATGGAATGCTACATTTATAGTTAAAGGGATAGAGTATAAAAATGTAAGGAAGCGTTGTTGCAACTATACAAGGCATTGATGAGACCGCAACTTGAGTATTGTGCACAGTTTTGGTCCCCTTATTTGAGGAACTATGTCGTAGCATTGGAGATAGTTCAGAGGAGGTTCACTAGGTTGATTCCAGAGATGAGGGGTTTGGCATATGAAGAGAGATTGAACAGTTTAAGCCTATACTCGCTAGAGTTTAGAAGAATGAGGGGAGATTAAATTGAGGTATACAAGATGATAAAAGGCCTCCTGCACTATAGGAATTCTATGATTCTATGAAAATGATCTACAAGATCATGCCTTCAATGTTGGGAAAGGAGCTACATTTCAGCAAATTGATGATTTGCTTACTGCAAAATGGAGAATGTGATGGGATGACTGTTTTGGAATCGGTCAAGTGACGATGTCCCTTTATAGCTGCACCTGCAGTTGGCGAAACATGGTTATTTCATGAATTAAGTGCAGCCTTGTCAAGTATTGTTGATGGGCTATGGTGATTTAACCCCACCTCGATGTGCAGATAGGGAGATATGCAAGAAATTAGGTGCAGAAGCTGTTCACATTGCTTGTTCAACGTGTCAGCACTTAGGTGGTTCTTCTGATCCTTTTCTTGTTACAAAAGCATAATATATCTTGTCAAAGAGCACATTGTGGGGGAGGCAGGAGCTCCGAATCCTGAAAGGCCTTGGGAGATCCCACACATACGCAGACTGGGAGTGGGCTACGCATGCACAATTCAGAATTTGAAGTTCTTCAGATTGAGGAAGGGCCCAGCAATTCTGTACAAAATGAAAATGGTGCACAAAAACTGGCTCATGTGACCTAGATGTGGGATACCATTGGAAACGCATCCAAAGCATGGGACAGAGGTCCCAAAGAAAGAGTAGAGAAGGAGAATCCAAGCAGAAACTAAGGCTGCAGTTAGCAGACTTTAAGTAAAGAGAGATCAGGAGAAGCCCTGTAGATTGAAGAGGACTCGGGCAAAGCCCTGGTAATCGAAGGAGAAGCCCTGATGATGGGAAAGGACTCACGAGAAGTCCTGGTGATTGAAAGAAGAGGACTCAGAAGCCCTGGTGATTGATTGAAGAGGGCTCAGGAGAACTCCTGGCGATGGAAGAGGGCTTTGGAGATGCCCTGGCGATGGAAGAGGGCTTTGGAGAAGCCCTGGTGATGGAAGGGGGCTCAGGAGAGGCCCGAGCATTGAAGGGGATGGCACAAGGTTGGTGACATCACTTAAACTCTGCCAACTGCAGCCCTGGTTTCTGCTTAGAGCCGCTTTCTTTACAGTCCTTTCTTACCTTTGGGACCTCTCCCTGTCCCCTGCCTAGGATGCTTCTCCAATATGGTACCCCACTTCTAAGTTGTGCTTATGAGTTATTGCTTGAATGTTCAGGAATCCAGGGGAATTGAATTCTGGGGGATGGGATTGAAGCCCCATATGGTGGGCAGACGGTGAGACTATCCAAGTTGGAGTTATTTCTGGAGAAAATTCCAAGGCTAGTCTTAGAAGTTGAAGGCTGAAATCCCTCATGAGATAGACAGCGTTTCAACAAGATAGGTTGACTCAGTGTGTGCTGACATCTGGGTGTGTTGTTGAGAAATCTATGGGATCTGTCTTGGTTGTAGCTGCCATTTATTGAACAGTGTGGTGGGTTGGAACACAGTTTGCTCATTAATTCACACAACCTCATATTAACGCTGAATGGTGGAGCATGCAATAGATATTGTAAACTTATGACCTTGTAAAGTTTATTTTTGTTTGTTCAAAACCTGTGGAATCTTGTGGCTTTATTCTCTTAGTAATGGTCTTGAGTCTCAAAGTTTGTCTACTTTTGACAAAATGTTATTGATTCCAAGGAAGATCTTACCATAAATTTGGGGTCTGGTTGAGGACCCACCACAGAGCAGCTCATTTGATTTTCAAAGCCCACAAAAAACCCTTAGTTGTGAAGAAGGGGCACAGCAGTCTCCTGCATCTACCTCTAAATCTCGTGCAACATTCAACAGGGCACCACCCCATTAAAAACAATGAACAACAACTGGAGTACATATTTCGGCTTTACTGTGGCTATATGTCCTCAGTTGCTTCACAGATATATAGTCAGATAAAATTGACATTAAACTGAAGGAGATATTGGGAGGGGACTAAAAGCTTGGTCAAGGAGATATGTTTCCATTAGGTCTCAAAGCATGAGAGAGGGGAAGAGATTTAAGGAGGAAATTCCAGAGGGGCTGGACAACTGAAGGAGCTGTTGTCAATGACAGGGCAAATACATTTTGGAATGTAACGGAGGCCAGACCGAGCACTTGGAATGTTTCCTGTTGGAGAAGACTGAAAAGGTAGGGGAAAGCAAAGCCATGTAGGGATTTGAACACGGGTGCAAGAATTTGTAATTGGAAGCATTTTAGAACATAGCCAATGTAGATCTGCAAGCACAGAGGTGATGGATGAGCAGTGGGTTTTGGGTGACGTTGGGTACGTTCAGAAAAGAATCAATCATGCCAGTTAAGTTTTTTGGGATTGGGGTTCAGTGGTATGCATCTCCTCCCCCCCCCCCCCCCCCCCCCCCCCACCTCGTTTTATTGTGGTTTCCATATGGGAGTTCTGGAATATGGGAGAAAAATCTAGTCTGGTACAGTATGTGCTTCAGTTATGTTTGTTGCATCAGATTACTGCTCCACCTCTGCATCAAGTAGGAATAACAGGTATCTTGTCATAGATGAGACAGCGCCACTTCTGGAGGAAGTAAGGCTCAAAGTAATTACCATTACATCATTACTCTTGAATTCAATTTACTGGAATGTTACTAACTAAAGTATTCCAATGTATTAAAAATGTTTGTTTTTCTACAACAGTAATTCTTGGGGCCCTAAAGTGGTTTTCCGTGTCCTGGTCTTTCAAAGACAGACTTTTTCATAGTTATACAAATATTTTTTCAATTAATGTCAATGTTATTGTTATGTGACTGCAGCAAGTAAAGGAGAGGGGACAGCATTTTTCAAATAGTTCAAAGATTGTGTACTTTAAAAAAAATACTTTCAATGCATAGTAACCAGAGTTGAATAACAAACCTGACCTTTAAATTATATCGTTATTATCAGTATTGTACAACATAGCACACAGAATTATTGCAGAGATCCCTGGAGAAAAATAGCCCAAATGTTTTTTGTTGTATTGTTCTCTTGACTGCCAGTCACTGGAATGATGAAAGCTTCTCCTTTTTTAAAAGGAACAGTGTCACTGCACATAGTAACATTTAAAAAAAATGTATATTTAAAAAAAATCTTAAATCATTTCAATATGATTCTTCAGTTGGCTTGCACTTCCCCTGTTGTGGTACCAATTTCCATGCAGCTGTGCAATTTGGGCGGCTTTAAGCTTTGAACCTATGTTTGGCATCCAATTTTAAGTTGCACCATCCATTGGATGGTTGGAAGTATGCCTGGATCTGTTCGGCTTCACACAATCATAATTTATGATCTTTGTAGAGTACCAAATATTAGATGTGGTTTGATGTTAATTGTAAAACTAAAACTAACTCCCCCAACAACCACCACCAACAGAACATACTGACTGCATTGTTGTGCATTTTATTTTGACAGTTGCAAATTTTATTTTGGTTAGCTTCCAATATGAAAATGCTCTGTATGGAACAAGAAGCTTCAGCCCGAGAAGAATTCCTCTATTGCTGTGGGGCTGCAACTCAGCTGCTAAAGTTTGGATCCCTTGATTGTTGGCCGAAAAGTAGATCAAGTAATTCTTCCAAAGTGTTATTCCTCATTATTCCAGGTAAGGAACCCAATGTATTGGCTTTTTAAAGCTGGAACTTTTAAAGAAGAGGTGCTTTTGTCCACATAAGTATGCCATATTCTTATATGTAATGCATTTCACCCATTTTGTCAGTACTGGATTGACACAACTTCAGTTTAATTCAGTTTCTAAAGTTTACAATTGATCATAACATTGAAAGAAAAATTGGCTGGGTTCAGCATTATTTTGATCTTTAAAGCAGTGAATTTCATTGCTCCTATCTTCAGTCTATATTGTGATAATTTGTATTATAAAAAACAATTTTACATGACCATTCCATATCTTTCAGTAGATATTGTGAAGTTGCACATCCCTTTCTACCTCACTTGCTTCTTGCTCAAAACTGCTCAGGCAGGAACAGAAAGTTGTCAATTGGTTCTTAGTGTTGCAATGGAAAGTGTGAATATCAAAATATTTTATTTCCTCTTACAGATTTAATGCATGTTGAAGATGGTATTCTTTAAAAAAAATAATTATTTTTCCAATTGAGGGGCAATTTAGCGTGGCCAATCCACCTACCCTGCACAACTTGGGTTGTGGGGTGAGATCTATGCAGACAAGGGGAGAATGTGCAAACGGCAGACGGACAGAGACTCAGAGCCGGGATCAAACCCGGGTTCTCGGCACCATGAGGCAGCAGTGCTGCCCAAGGATCGTATTCTCATGTTCACACTATATAGATTATTCCAGGGACATGGTCAGCAGGAACATTTAAATAACCCAGTTGTCTGCTGTAAAGGGAGAACATTTGAATAATGGTTAGCCAGGGATGTATGTTCTTTCCCTAGCTCTGTCTTCCTACCCTCATAATTGCTCTTATTTAAGTTTGAAACAATATTGTTGGATCCACTCATCTCTCTTGAACTGAATGTGAAATTCCACTATGTCTTTATCATAGAATCGTAGTATTGTAGAATTTACAGAGCAGAAGAAGGCCATTCAGCCCATCGAATCTGCACGGACCCTTGGAAAGAGCACCCTCCTTAAATCCACACCTCCACCCTATCCCCGTAACCCAGTTACCCCACCTTTTGGACACTAAGGGACAATTTAGCATGGCCAATCCACCTAACCTGCACATCTTTGGATTGTGGAAGGAAACTGGAGCACCCGGAGGAAACCCTCGCAGACACAGGGAGAAAATGCAAACTCCACACAGACAGTCACCCAAGGCCGGAAATGAACCCGTGACCCTGGAGCCTTTCTTTGCCCGGTTACAGATGATTTTTGGGAAGAAAAATTGGTGCAGTTTGATAGAATAGGATCCATTATGGTGAGTGATGCCAGGTAAATACAGCACGAAGCAGAAGTCGGGCAAGGGATGTTCGTCTGATTCAGAAGGCCCTTGAGCCTCAGAAGGCGAGAAAATGGCGGAGGCCCTGTGGCGTCATTGCCCCCTCTGGACAACTGAGAAGTTGGTGGATTTCACAATGACTGAATTTGCAAAGCGATTGCTGAGGATCTGATGAAGGCGATTGAGGGGATCGTGGCACCTTTTTGTATGATCTTGACAGGTTGGATCAGCGGATAGAGGTACAGAGGGTGACGATCAAGAAGGTGGAGGAGATACTCACTGATCACAGAATCCGATTATCTCTCTGGAGACAGAGATGGCCTTGCTGGCGGAGGAGTGGAAGGTTAAAGGCCAAGGTTGATGATGTGGAGAACCGCTCCAGGTGGCAGAATTTAAGAATTGTTGGGGGGGGGGGGGGGGGGGGGCACCTGCATGGGCGATTGGGGGGGGGGGGGGGGGGCACCTGCATGGGCGATCTTGTTCCTTCGATACCTGGGTAAGATGCGGGTCCTAGATGAGTGAAGGACAATCGAGAGTGTAGATGGGAGGGCAACACCATCAGAATTTATCGACACATTCGGGCAGAGTTGGCAAGAAGGCGTGCAGCGTTTAATAAGACCAAAGCTCCGCTGTACAAGAGTAACGTGCAATTTGGGGTGGTGTACCCAGCTTGTGTTTGGGTTACCTTCAGAGACGGAGACTATTATTTTGACGTGCCAGAGGAAGCAAATGACTTTGTTAAGAGACTTGGATTGGAGGGGAACTGAACTGCTTGAGCACTATGGTGCTAATTTGAAGGTGGTTTGTGGAGGGGCTGTTGTCAAGTGACAATTAAACCCGAAACACTTCGTCAGTGTTTTCCTCCCTACCTCCTCCTCTAACCAAAAAAAAAACCCACGGTCGTTGGGAAGTGGGAGCAGGGGCCTGTCGTGAAGGTGAGTGAGTGCCTTAAAATTTGCTTACCTTTCAGCGGGAGCAGGGTTTGAGGCAATATCAGGCTCTTCCTTTCCTTTTCTTGTTTTTTTTTATCTAGAGGTGATGTCGGGGAAGGCAGTACAATGCTCCTCCTGCAGAATGTTTGAGGTGAGGGACGCCGTCAGTGTCCCTGCTGATTTCATCTGTGGGAAGTGCACCCAACTCCCGCTCCTCAAAAACCGTGTTAGGGAACTGGAGCTGGAGCTGGATGAACTTCGGATCATTCGGGAGGCAGAGGGGGTCATATATAGAAGCTTCAGGGAGGTAGTTACGCCAAAGAATGAAGATAGATGGGTGACGGTGAGAGGGGCTGGGGGTAAGCAGTCAGTACAGGGATCCCCTGTGGTCGTTCCCCTTAGTAACAGGTATACCGCTTTGGATACTGTTGGGGGGGGGGGGGGGACTTATCAGGGGTCAGCCATGGGGTACAGGTCTCTGGCACAGAGTCTGTCCCTGTTGCTCAGAAGGGAAGGGGGGAAAGGAGTAGAACATTAGTCATTGGAGACTCCATAGTTAGGGGGATAGATAGGAGATTCTGTGGGAACGAGAGAGACTCGCGGTTGGTGTGTTGCCTCCCAGGTGCCAGGTTCCGCGATGTCTCAGATCGTGTTTTCGGGATCCTTAAGGGGGAGGGGGAGCAGCCCCAAGTTGTGGTCCACATAGGTACCAACGACATAGATAGGAAAAGGGATAGGGATGTAAGGCAGGAATTCAGGGAGCTAGGGTGGAAACTTAGAGCTAGAACAAACAGAGTTATTATCTCTGGGTTGTTACCCGTGCCACGTGCTAGCGAGTCGAGGAATAGGGAGAGAGAGCAGTTGAACAGATGGCTGCAGGGATGGTGCAGGGGGGAGGGTTTCAGATTCCTGGACAATTGGGGCTCATTCTGGGGTAGGTGGGACCTCTACAAATGGGATGGTCTACACCTGGACCAGAGGGGTACTAATATCCTCGGGGGGAGGTTTGCTAATGCTCTTCGGGAGGGTTTAAACTAGTTCAGCAGGGGATTGGGAACCTGAATTGTAGCTCCAGTACACAAGAAGCTGAGAGTAGTGAGGTCATGAGTAAGGTTTCAAAGTTGCAGGAGTGTACCGGCAGGAAGGAAGGTGGTCTAAAGTGCATCTACTTCAATGCCAGGAGCATCCGGAATAAGGTGGGTGAGCTTGTGGCATGGGTTAGTACCTGGGACTTCGATGTTGTGGCCATTTCGGAGACATGGATAGAGCAGGGCGAGGAATGGTTGTTGCAGGTGCCGGGGTTTAGATATTTCAGTAAGTTCAGGGAAGGTGGTAAGAGAGGGGGAGGGGTGGCATTGTTAGTCAAGGACAGTATTACGGTGGCTGAGAGGACATTTGATGAGGACTCGAATACTGAGGTAGTATGGGCTGAGTTAAGAAACAGGAAAGGAGAGGTCACCCTGTTAGGGCTTTTCTATAGGCCTCCGAAAAGTTCCAGAAATGTAGAGGAAAGGATTGCAAAGATGATTCTGGATAGGAGCGAAAATAACAGGGTAGTTGTTATGGGGGACTTTAACTTTCCAAATATTGACTGGAAACACTATAGTTCGAGTACTTTAGATGGATCCGTTTTTGTCCAATGTGTGCAGGAGGGTTTCCTGATGCAGTATGTAGATAGGCCAACAAGAGGCGAGGCCGTATTGGATTTGGTACTGGGTAATGAACCAGGACAGGTGTTAGATTTGGAGGTAGGTGAGCATTTTGGTGATAGTGACCACAATTCGATTACGTTTACTTTAGCGATGGAAAGGGATAGGTATAAACCGCAGGGCAAGAGTTATTGCTGGGGGAAAGGCAATTATGATGCGATGAGGCAAGACTTAGGATGCATCGCCTGGAGAGGAAAACTGCAGGGGATGGACACAATGGAAATGTGGAGCATGTTCAAAGAACAGCTACTGCATGTCCTTGATAAGTATGTACCTGTTAGGCAGGGAGGAAGTGGTCGAGTGAGGGAACCATGGGTTACTAAAGCAGTTGAATCACTTGTCAAGAGGAAGAAGGAGGCTTATGTGAAGATGAGACATGATGGTTCAGTTGGGTCGCTTGAGAGTTACAAGTTAGCTAGGAAGGCTCTAAAGAGAGAGCTAAGAAGAGCCAAGCGAGGACATGAGAAGTCTTTGGCAGGTAGGATCAAGGATAACCCTAAAGCTTTCTATAGATATGTCAGGAATAAAAGAATGACTAAGGTAAGAGTAGGGCCAGTCAAGGACAGTAGTGGGAAGTTGTGTGTAGAGTCCGAGGAGATAGGAGAGGTGCTAAATGAGTATTTTTCGTCAGTATTCACACAGGAAAAAGACAAAGTTGTCGAGGAGAATACTGAGATACAGGCTACTAGACTAGAAGGGCTTGAGGTTCATGAGGAGGAGGTGTTAGAGATTCTGGAAAGTGTGAAAATAGATAAGTCCCCTGGGCTGGAAGGGATTTATCCTAGGATTCTCTGGGAAGCTAGGGAAGAGATTGCTGAGCCTTTGGCTTTGATCTTTAAGTCATCTTTGTCTACAGGAATAGTGCCAGAGGACTGGAGGATAGTAAATGTTGTCCTGTTGTTCAAGAGGGGAAGTAGAGATAACCCCGGTAACTATAGACCAGTGAGCCTTACTTCTGTTGTGGGAAAAGTCTTGGAAAGGTTTATAAGAGATAGGATGTATAATCATCTGGAAAGGAATAATTTGATTAGAGATAGTCAGCATGGTTTTGTGAAGGGTAGATCGTGCCTCACAAACTTCATTGAGTTCTTCGAGAAGGTGACCAAACAGGTGGATGAGGGCAAAGCAGTTGATGTGGTGTATATGGATTTCAGTAAAGCGTTTGATAAGGTTCCCCACGGTAGGCTATTGCAGAAAATACAGAGGCATGGGATTCAGGGTGATTTAGCAGTTTGAATCAGAAATTGGCTAGCTGATAGAAGACAAAGAGTGGTGGTTCATGGGAAATGCTCTGACTGGTGTCCAGTTACTAGTGGTGTGCCACAAGGATGTTTTGGGGCCGTTGCTGTTTGTCATTTTTATAAATGACCTGGAGGAGGGTGTAGAAGGATGGGTGAGTAAATTTGCAGATGACACTAAAGTCGATGGAGTTGTGGACAGTGCAGAAAGATGTTACAAGTTACAGAGGGACATAGATAAGCTGCAGAGCTGGGCTGACAGGTGGCAAATGGAGTTTAATGCAGAAAAGTGTGAGGTGATTCATTTTGGAAGGAATAACAGAAAGGCAGAGTACTGGGCTAATGGTAAGATTCTTGGTAGTGTGGACGAGCAGAGAGATCGCGGTGTCCATGTCCATAGATCCCTGAAAGTTGCTACCCAGGTTGAGAGGGTTGTTAAGAAGGCGTACGGTGCGTTAGCTTTTATTGGTAGAGGAATTGAGTTTCGGAGCCATGAGGTCATGTTGCAGTTGTACAAAACTCTGGTGCGGCCGCATTTGGAGTATTGTGTGCAGTTCTGGTCGCCACATTATAGGAAGGATGTGGAAGCATTGGAAAGGGTACAGAGGAGATTTACAAGAATGTTGCCTGGTATGGTGGGAAGATCATTTGAGGAAAGCCTGAAGGACTTGAGGCTGTTTTCGTTAGAGAGAAGAAGGTTAAGAGGTGACTTAATTGAGGCATACAAGATGATCAGAGGATTAGATAGGATGGACATCGAGAGCCTTTTTCCTCGGATGGTGATGTCCAGCACGAGGGGACGTAGCTTTAAATTGAGGGGAGATAGATATAGGACAGATGTCAGAGGTAGGTTCTTTACTCAGAGAGTAGTAAGGGCGTGGAATGCCCTGCCTGCAACAGTAGTGGACTCGCCAACACTAAACACATTCAAATGGTCATTGGATAGGCATATGGACGATAAGGGAATAGTGTAGAGGGACTTTAGAAGGGTTTCACAGGACGGTGCAACATCGTGAGCCGAAGGGCCTGTACTGCGCTGTATTGTTCTATGTTCTATGGTCTTTGTATTTGTTCATTCTTAAATTCTTCTGTATCTTTATTTTTGTGTGGGTTTGTTGTAAAGTGGGGGTGGAAGAATGTAAACAGTTGTTATGGTGCCTGTTGGTGGAGGATGTATCTGACCGAAATTGGGGGTTTAATGTATTGGAGTTGTTTGGGAGAGGAGATTTGGGTGCGGTTCTCTTCTTTTTCTAATAAGGTTTGGTATTAAAGTTTGGTACGTGTAGGGGGATGTTCGTTGATTCATTGTTTGAAAGACTTTGGGCTGGATTCTCCGTTCCTGTGGCTAAGTGTAGGACCCGTGGTGTTTCACGACCGGCAAATCGGCCTTTCATGACCAGCAGGTCGGCACTAACCCCTCACCGATTCTAGTACCAGTGAGGGGCTAGTACTAGTGCTGCATGAAATGGCACAGAAAATGGCTGGAAAATGGCCGAGCCCAGGCGCACGGTTGCATGCACAACATGGCGCCGGCGGTGCATGTAATCTGACCCGCAAACTGCGACCCCTGGCCAGCTCCTGGCTTACCCCCCAGCAGTCCCCCCAGCCCTAGCAGGCCCCCACCTCAGCCAGCGGTATGATCCCGGCCAGAGTGTGGCGCCGCTCGACATAGTCCGCAGCCGGCACACCGGGTTCTCGACCGCTGGGATCACACGGATCCCACACCGTCGTGAACTCGGCACATCGGGGGCGGAGCATCGTGGATGGGCCGGACGATGAACTGGCACGCGGCACGATAACAGCAGTTTGGTGGGGGCGGAGCATGGCGGACCGGTGTCAAACATGCCCCGATAGCGCCGTGAAAATCCATTCTCCGCCTGATCGCCAAACATGATTTTGCCGTCGGGCTACGCAGCATCCAGTCAGTTGACTTTTACCCTGGGTGGGGGGGGCCACCCCAATAGCAGTTTAGCTAGTTAACGGGAGCGAAGGGGGGAGATGACTGCAGCTGCTTGTCTTTGGGGTTGGGCAATTTCTTTTATTCTTCAAGATAATGCGCTTCGGGTTTTTGTGTTTTTTTTCTGTTTCGTTTGGGTGGGGGATGGGGAGGGGGGCTTTTAGTTCTCGATGGGTTGTTTGTCTGGTGTCGGGGGGTGGGGCGGGGGGTGGGGCTGAGAGGATGGAGAGCCTCTGTAGGGGGATTTGGCAATGTCTGACGGTGGGCAGACGGGTAGTTTGCTAATGGTGACTGTTTCTTCAATTGTGTTCTGGGTCCTAGGCTGGACAGGTCAAGCCACAGGTCCTTCACTACCTCGGGGTGGCAAAGGAGCTGGTGGTGTTCACGGAACAGATGGGGGTGGCAGCAGACCCGTGGATATTTAGGTATCCGAATGTACATTGGGTTTATGCCTGGATTAATTTCTTTGTGATGGGTTTACTCCCTGGGGTTCGGCGGCAGCGTACCCGGCGATCGTAATATCGAATCATGTCCCACATTATTTGGACGTGTTGTTGGGGTCGGGCTTTCCTCAGCAAACCCCCCCCCCCCCCCCCAAGCCCCTGTAGAGGTTGGGTATGCATTTACTTGCTGATAAGGGATTTTACAAACGGTATCCTCCACTATTGGGCAGCACGGTAGCACAGTGGTTAGCACAGTTGCTTCACAGCTCCAGGGTCCCAGGTTCGATTCCCTGCTTGGGTCACTGTCTGTGTGGAGTCTGCACGTTCTTCCCGTGTCTGCCAGGGTTTCCTCCGGGTGCTCCAATTTCCTCCCACAGTCCAAAGACGTGCAGGTTAGGTGGATTGGCCATGATAAATTCCCCTTCGTGTCCAAAAAAGTGAGGTGGGGTTACTGGGTTACGGGGATAGGATGGAGGTGTGGGCTTAGGTAGGGTGCTCTTTCCAAGAGTTGGTGCAGACTCGATGGGCCGAATGACCTCCTTCTGCACTGTAAATTCTATGATTCTATTGGGAAGTAGGGGCTGGTTTAGCTCACTGAGTTAAATCGCTGGCTTTTAAAGCAGACCAAGCAGGCCAGCAGCACGGTTCGATTCCCGTACCAGCCTCCCCGAACAGGCGCCAGAATGTGGCGACTAGGGGCTTTTCACAGTAACTTCATTGAAGCCTACTCGTGACAATAAGCGATTTTCATTTCATTTCATTTCATTTCAAGTATGTGAGGGTTAACAAGAACAAGGTGGTTTTGTCTTCCATGTTCTGGGAAGCATTGAAGGCAGTTATTAGGGGAGAGTTAATTTTTTATAAGGTGGCTAGGCATATATCTGGGAAGGTGTAGACTAGAGGCTGGTAGATTCCATCCTTGAGGTGAACCGCCAATACTCAATTGCCCTAATGCTGGAGCTTTTCATTAAAATGATAGAATCCCTACACTGCAAAAAGAGACTATTCGGCCCATGAGGTCTGCATCAGCCCCTGCTCCAATAGAGCACCCTAAGTAGCCCAATCCCCTGCCCCTATCCCTGTAACCCCACCAAACCTTTGGGCAATATTAGCATGGCCAATTCACCTGACCTGCACATTTTTAGACTGTGGGAGGAAGCCAGAGTACCCAGAGTAAACCCATGCAGATACAAGGAGACAAACAAATTCCACACAGTCACTCAAGGTTAGGATCGAACCTGTGTCCCTGGTGCTGTGAGGCACCAGTGCTAACCACTGTGCCATTAAGGTGGTGTGCCAACTGCTTCGCATGAGGGGGATATTTTATGAGTATGGGGAGAAGGGCACCTGTCTGTTAGCTCATCAGCTGAGACGGCAGGCTCTCCCCCCCCCCCCCCCCCCCCCTCCCCCCCCGGAGATAGTTCATGTTAGGTTTGAGTCGTGAGTGGCAGGTTGGCTTCTGCCTCGGAGAAGGTCAATGAGGTGTTTGAGAGATTTTACCGTGGGCTACATGGGTCTGAGCCTCTGGAGGGGGATTTGGCAATGTTACAATAATTGAATAGGCTGCCTTTCCCGGAGGTGAATCAGGAAAGAAGGCAAGAGTTGAAGAAACCAAATGGACAGCAGGAGATCATGAACTGTATTCGTTTAAAGCAGACAATAAAAGAATTGGGTCTGGATTGATTCCCTATCGAATTTTATTAACAGTTTGCTGGTCTGTTAGTCCCACTTTTGCTCTGCCTGCGGCGAGTGATTTTGGAGGAGCAGACAGGATTTGTTAAGGGCCGGCAGTTATCGGCCAACATAAGGAGATTGTTCAATCTGGTGTTATCATCCTTCTCAGTGACTGAGCCAGAGGTAAGAATTTCAATGGACGTGGAAAAAGTGTTTGACTGGGTTGAGAGGCGGTACCTTTTCCAGATTATGGGGTTTGGTTTTAAGCCAAAATGTTTACCTTGGGTTAGGTTTTTGTATAGGTCCCGCTGCGAGTGTCTGTACTAATGCCCTGAGCTGCGTACTTTCAACTGAATAGGGGTACTAGGCAGGGGTACCCACTATCCTCGTTGTTGTTTGCCTTAGCAATCAGGTCACTGGCCTCTCGTTGGTGGGGGGTAGAGCGTAGAGGGAGGGAACATAGGATTGATCCCTATATGCGGACAATTTGCTGTTATACATTATGGACGATTTGCTGTTATACATTATGGACGATTTGCTGTTATACATTACGGACCCTCTCTGAATGTGGGGGAGATAATGGAGGTGCATAGGACTTTAGCTCCTTTTCAGAATATAAGCTAAACTTGGGCAAGAGTGAATTTTTTCTGGTGAAACCCCTGGGGAGGAGATCAGATCTGGGAAGGCTACCGTTCGTCCAGATAGGATTAGTTTCACATATCTGGGAATTTGTCTGGCCCATGATTGCACTCGCTCCATAAACTTAATTTGCCTAGTCTGGTGGATGGGGTGAAGGCTGATTTGAAGAGGTGGGATGCCCTTCCTTTGACCTTGGTGGGAAGAATACAGACGGTGCAAATGAATATTCTCCCAAGTTTCTGTTCAAGTATCTCCAGGTCTTTCTTTCGAAGGCTTTTTTGGGAGGGTCAATAAGTGATATCTACTTTTGTTTGGGTGGATAAGACCCCTTGGGTTCATAGGGCATTTTTGCAAAGAGGTAGACAGTTGTGGGGGTTGGCACGACCTTGTTATTGCTCCACTCCTGTTCTCTCTTGTAAAATCTTGTTAAGCCCAGTGGTAATAGCCTCTTTGAAGATTTGGAATCAATTTAGGCAACATTTAACCAAGGTAGATGAGTAACCAAAGGACTGCGCAACCCAGGGGGAGGGAGAGAGGGAGGGGGAGAAGAAGGAGAAGATGGAAGAAAGGTGGAAAAGCTACAAAAGAGAAGAGGAGGTATCCCCTCCTCCCTCCCTGAACACAAAAGCAAAGCACAGCCGATGGCAACGGGGTGTGGGGGAGACAGGGGGAGTACGCAAGGGAGAGGCAGGAGGGTGGGGGGGGGGGGGGGGGGGGGGGAGACAGAAGGGACATAGGCCGAATCAGAGGGCGGCAAAATGTATATAGGGTAACTTAAAGGACGGACAGGATAAATCTTTCAGCACAATAAAGTAAATTAACCCGGTTAAGAAAAATGTGATGTGTATGTATCCAATTGTTTATAAATATTGTTTATAAATATTGTTTCTAAAAAGATTTCAAATTTTAAAAACAAATTTAGGCAGCAGTTTGGCAGGTGTGCGATTCTGTATGTAAGGAGCTATTTTTGTTTCCCCTGGTGCCGGCACCTTTGCTTATGGATAGAGTCCTGCCCTTGGATGAGCTAGGGGAGGGAAGGATCTCAGACATTTATCAGCAAATATTGGCGGCTAAGCAGACATCACTGGAAGAAGTAAAGAGAAAATTGGAGGATAGGTTGGGTTTGATCTTTGAGGGAGTGAGGCTCTTCATATGGTTAACCTCACCTCAACGTGTGCAAGGTTAAGTTTGATACAGTTCATGGTGGTGCACCCAACAAGGGCAAGTATAAGTGGGTTCTTCATTGGAAGAATGGGGTCTAGTGGGGTGGAGAATAGGTGTGAGTGTGCTCTAGGAGGCAGGAGAACCACACACACATGTTCTCGTCCTGCCCAGAGCTTATTAATTTTTGAGTCTCCTTTTTGGAACAATGTCAGAGATTTCGGGTGTTAAGCTGGAGCCGTGCCCGTTGGTGGCCATTTTCTAAGTGTGGCGGACTCACCAGTGCTGCAGGCGGGGACGAAGGCCTTCACCTCGCTAATAGCCCAGAGGCGAGTCTTGCTCGGGTGGAGGTCTCCGGTGCCGCCTAAGGTTTCATCTTGGTGAGAGGATCTGATGGAGTTTCTATACCTGGAGAAGATCAAATATGCCATGGGGGGTTGGTGGATAGAAGTTACTCAAAGTAACCGTTCATTACCATGTTTAAGGAGCTGGTTGCTGTCAGCTGTTAGGGAAAAGGTTGGGGGGTTAGGGGGCCTACTTTCGGTGAGGGCACTTGGGTTGGAGGGATAGTCTTGGTATAAAACTGGGTTGGGATGGTTTGTGTTGTATTGGGGTTATTTTTGTAACAATAAAAGTTTTGCTTGAATAAAAATTTTTTTTGAGTGTTAAATAGGTAAGAATAAGTCCTTTGTTGAATAAGATTTTTTAAATTTATAATAAATTTATGCACATAAGAAGTCGAACATTTTAAATTTGTTTTTGTATGTTTTGTACTAATTGCGTAAAGACAATATATCTATTGTGGTTTAACCGTTAAATAAAATAAGAATATTTCTGAGGGATTCTCTCCATATTCTTGGGAAGTCGAAAGGATTCTGTGGCCAGAAAAGTTTGGGAAACCCTGTTGCAGATTATTTTATGGGGGGGTTAACTAAGCACGTGAGGGAGAAAGGAATTGAAGGATATATTCATAGTGAGGTGAAGTAGAGGTGGAGAAGGCTTGTGCCGAATGTAAACCTGTTTTGACCTGTTGGACAGGGTGGGCAGTTTCTTGTTATAAATTGTTTTAATTATTTCATTGGACGCGAGCATCACTTGCAAGGCCAGCAATTATTTGCTGCCCATTTCTAACTGCCCTTGAGACACGTGGCGTTGTTAAGGAATTCCAGGATTGCGATCCAACGCCAGTGAAAGAACAACAATATAGATGCAAGTTATGATGCCGTGTGGCTTGGTGGGGAATTGCAGGTTTTGGTGTTCCCATGCATCTACTACCCCTGTCCTTCTAGTTAGTAGTGGTAGAGGTAGTTTGTTTGGAATATGCTGTTGAAGGAGGCTTGGCGAGTTGCTGAGGTGCATTATGTATATGGGTACACACTGCTGCCACTGTGCATTGCTGGTAGAGGGAGTGAATGTTCAAGGTGTGGACGGGGGGGGCAAATCAAATGGGCAGCTTTGTCCTGGATAGTGTGGAGCTACTTTATTGTTGGATCCAGCAAATATAGAGTATTGCATAACACCATTGGAGGGTGGACAGATTTTGGGGAGTCAGGCAGTGAGTTGCTTGCCACAGAATTCCCATCATCTGAATTGCTCCAGTAGCCTGGTTTACCACAGTGGGCTAAACTGCTGGCTTGTAATGCAGAACAAGGACTGCAGTGTGGGTTCAATTCCCGTACCGGCTTCCCTGAACATGTGTCGGAATGTGGCGACTGGGGGCTTTTCACATAACTTCAGTGAAGCCTACTTGTGACAATAAGTAGTGATTATTATTATTATTGTAGCCGTAGTATTTATACGACTGGTCCAGTTCCATTTCTGGTCAATGGTAACCTGTTGCTCGTTTTACTGGAGTGTGATTAATATGCCTCCGTTTAAAGGCCGTGTGCTTAACACTACTATGGCTCTGTATGTGTAATTATGCTCGGAGTCGGCAGGTGCCGTATTGAGACACCGTCACAAGTATATCAAGGTCAGGTTCAAAGTAATAAATCCGTACACCGATTAGTAAGTCCAAACGATTGGTGTTTATTATAACAAATATAATAAATACACATGCATACGCTAAAGAGACTAACTTACTTCTAATACTAAACAACTAAATACTTATCTAGACAGGAACAGGCAAGGTCAGGGAACAAGGCCTTCGTCCCGTTCTTGGTCTGCAACTTTCTGATTAGCAAAGTTGTCAAGATCTAGCAAGGTCTGGATCATGTAGCGATCGTTGTGTTGGCACTTACAGTTCGATGGCTGATGCTCAACGGCCGGTGATGAAAACTGGAGTCAGGATGCGATGTAACAGGTCTGGGCCGGAGCGAAAAACAGACCGAACCATGTGCGGGACCTACTCTTATAGGTCCTAGACATCCGTGCCCCTTGGGGCGGGTTCTTTCACCTGCCAGGTATCGATTGGGTCTTTCCCAATCGATATCTTTCAAACTCCCCAATCTGAGGGTCGTTCCTCGATGGGTGGGGCGGTCCCTACGGCTCTTTGTGTTGGTTGCTTTGGCGCCATTCTGTCTGGGCGTCTATGGAGAAGTATCCATTGATACTCAAATGTTTCTATTGTCCGGGGTCTGGATCTGGATCACCTCATTACTATGCAGATCTGTTCCCCATTTGCACCTTTGGCTGAAACTCTGCACCTGGCCAGAAACTGGTTTCTGTACGTGCAGAATGCAAAACAGTCTTCTGCAAGCTGCTTGTTCTCACTATGACTGTTTTTCCCTGCAGTCTTAGCAGTTCTCCATTTTGTAGCCCAGTGTCCATCTTAGATGGCTACAAACCCCAGCACATTGAAGATCGGGGATTCAGCAATGGTACTGCAATTGAATGTCAAGGGGAGATAGTTGGATTCTCTATTGTTGGAGATGTTCATTAACCTGCACTTGTTTGGCATGATTGTTACTTGCTACTTACAACCAAAGCCAGAATGTTGTCCAGATCTTTCAGCATGCAAGCACAATATACTTCTGTATCTGAGGATTGCGAATGGTGCTGAACACCTTTCAATGATCTGCAAGCATCCTTCACTTTTGACCATATATTGGAGGGAAGGTCATTGATAAAAGAGCTCAACATGTTTGGGTCTAACACATTATTCTGAGGAACTCCTGTAGGAAATACAACTGCCAATTTGCATACAGCTAGGTCTGACAAACAGCAATGTGAAAAATACCAAATAAATGTTTTTGGGACGTTGATAAATATTGGCCAGGTTGCCATGGATAATTTCCTTGCTCTTTTTCAAAATTCTGCCATGATAACCTTTCTATCCACCTGAGAGGGCAGGCCATTTAATATCCCATTTGCATGATGGTTAAAATGGCGAATTGGGCAGGTAATTTGTCCAGATCTTGCTACATGTGGATACTGCTCAAGTATCTGAGGAGTTACAAATGATGCTGAACATTGGACAATCATCAGTTAGCATCCCCACTTCTGAATTTATGGAGGGAAAAGTCATTAATGAAACAGCTGAAGATGGTTGCGTCTCGGAGACTTCCCCAAGGACCTCATGTGGCATTGTCTGTAGGCTGAGAAGATTGTCCTCCAACAACCACAATATTTGTGGCAGGTATGATTCCGACCAGTGGAGAGTTTACTCTGATTTCCATTGATTTCAGTTTTGCTAGTGGCTCCTTAATAAAACAGTCGAACAAATGTGGCCTTCATGTTAAGGGCTGTTGCTCTCAGCTCACCTCTGGAGTTCGACCCTTTGGTCCATCGTGGACTTAGGGCTATGATTAGGTCAGAAGCTGAGTGGCCCTGGTGGAACAAACTGAGCCAATGAGCCCGTCACTTCTATGTACGCGCCACTTAATAACATATTTGGCAGCAACTTCCATCACTTTGCTGATGATTGAGAGTAGACTGATGGGATGGTAATTGGCTAGATTGGACTTGTTTTGCTTTATAGGCACAGGACATAACTGTGAAATGTTCCATATTTTTGGGTAGATGCCAGTTTTGTTGCTGTAATGGAGCAGCTTGGCTTGGGCCACATCTAATTCTGGAGCACAAGCCTTCAGTACTACAACCAGGATGTTGTCAGGCGCCATAGGCTTTGCTGTACCTAAATTCTTCAGCTGTTTCTTGATGTCATGTGGAGTAAATAAAATTGGCTGAAGATGAAGATTGACACTTGCGATGTTGGGGATTTCAGGAAGAGATCAAGATGGATGATCCACTCATTATTTCTCAAAGAAGATGGTTGCAAATACTTCAGACTTATCTTTTGCACCGATGATCCCCATCATTGAAGATGCAGGTATTTGTAGAGCTTCCTCCTCCAGGTAGTTGTTTATTTGCTCAATGTTCAGTATCATTTGCCATATCTTAGATACTCAGCAGTCCATGTCCACATGTAGTAAGATAGCTTAGTTAAACCATGTGTCCAATTCCCGAGTCTCTCTTGTCTGTTGTCATGAAGGCGAGTCTTGCAGGCGGCTTCCTTCTCTGGTCAGTCTTCGAGATGGTCAGGTCACCTTTGCTTTGTGCCAATGAGGCATTGGGAGGGGGTCCCCACACCTAATTAATTCTGTGATGAACACTTGACCGGACACCCAGGGCCCTCCCCAGGTGTCCATCTCCGGAGGTGTAGTTTGTATGTATCTTGTTGCCATACAAGGTAACGACGGGAACTCTGGGCTCCCGAGAATCTGGCTCGATCTGGGTTACCCAAAACAAAGTTGGTGCAGAACAATTGAATAGATGATCTTCTGATGGGTGAGTGACGGGGCAAGCCCAGACATATTCTGGCAGTTTGTCTGTGGTTTGTGTATTGACTTTTGGTCAGATTCCCATCAGCCTGCCTGAGGTGTGACTGTAGTTTGAGTGAAAGTGCCCAATTCTTTCATTTATAATATCCAATTTAATCGGGCCTAAAACTAGGCCATGCCCGGTTACCACAGATGCATCTGCAACAGGTAGATTGGAGAGGGCAAGATCAAATAGGTTTTTACCTCTTATTTGTTCTCTCATTACCTGCCACATGGAGAAAGTATGCCCTTCAAGACTCATCCAATCTGATCAGTAATAGTGCTACAGAGCCACTCATGGTGCTGGATATTGGTGGCTCATCCAGAGTATAATCTGTGCAGCTGGCATCCTCTGTGCTTCATCCAATTTCAGCTTGGAGGAGTGCTGATTCCTTAGCTGACCGAAGGTGTGAGTTGGTAATCAGCGGGAGGTTTCAACATGAGAACATAAGAAATAGGAGCAGGAATAAACCATTTGACTTGTCATACTTGATTAGTTATTCAATAGAATCATGGCTGATCTAGGTCTTCAAGGTTATCTTTCTGCCTGCTTTCCATAGCCCTTAATTCCCTAGGAGATCATAAATCTGTCTGAGCCAGCCTTATGGAGCATCTACAATCCTCTGGGGTAGAGAATTCCCAACTCTTTGAGTGAAGTCATTTCTCCTCACCTCAGTCTTAAATAATTGACCCCTTGACTGTGCCCCCCACCCCGGGTTTTAGATACCCTGGCCGACAGAAACCATCTCTCAGCATCTACCCTATCAAGCACCTGCTTAAATGTTTATGCTTCAATGAGATCACCTCATTCTTTTAAACACTAAAAATATAAATGCAGTTTACTCAGCTTCCCATCAGAGGACCTCATTCCAGGAACCAATTTAGTGATCCTATGCTGTGCCCCTTCCAAAGCATGTATATCTCAAATGTGGAGCCCAGTACGTCAGGTGTGATCTCACTAAAACTCTGTACAATTGCAGCAACACTTTATTCTTGTACGCCATATAAAGGTCGACATGCCATTTGCCTTCCTAATTACTTGCTCCATCCTCATGCCAACTTTCTGTGTTCCTGCTACAAGCATACCCAAGTCTCTTTGAACGTTAATATTTACAAATTACGCACGTTAAAAAAATTATTCTGCTTTTCTAATCTGTTATGCCAGGGTTTAGAGAGCCCCAAAGTGTATCATAGAGTTCACCTGACCCACAACATTTAGTAGATTGTGGTATGGGGAGCACATAGCTCACTCTACAGGTGTGGTACAGCAGAAATGGAAAAGTATTTTTAAAAACAAAACAACGCATATTCTATAAACTCAAGTTCACCTTTTTAAAACATACAGTGAACATCTTAGCAACCATTAATTCAAATACAATCCCCAAAGAATACAACACTAAGTAATCCTTCAGCTGTCCTTTTAACATCCAGAAGACTTTTAAAAAAAAAACTTTAAACAGAAGCACATCAGGTCAAAGTCACTACTGAGAGCAGTTATGAGTTTTCAATCACCAAAGGATTAAGTTACAGTTTTTAGATTACAGAGAGAGACTAATACCCTTTCTGGCTGTGACTGCAGCTATCCAGCTCTGAAAACGAAACTAAAACACACCCTGCAGCAAACAGCCTAAAACAAAAGTAAAACGCTGACAGAGAGCCCAGCTCCACCCACACTCTGACATCACTGATTTCTTAAAGTCACAAAGATACATTTCTTAAACACCCATTTCTTAAAGGTATTCTCACATGACACCTTCCCCCAAGATCAAAAAATAAACCATCAACTTCAAGATGGTTTTACTTTTCACATTTTCACTATCCTTTAAGAAATGCGCACAGTAAATATACTTTTTCATTTAAAAAAACATCACACAATATAGTCTTTTTTTTTGTTCTTCCTCCACATGAAATCCGTCTTGATTGACAGTCTCTTTGAACAAGAAGGTCTCTGCATGATCCATCCATTTCTTTATCCCTCGCCATTTCTCTTTAAAGTCAGATACTTTAGTTCAATCTGATCACAGAGTCCCTTGTAATTTTCCAACACAGGAGCATTGGTTATCAGAGCTTTCAGACAGTCAAATACCTGTTGAAAGTCCGCTATCCACTGAAATTTTCGACGTTTCTTCAGCAAGTCTATCAGTGAAGCTACCATGCTACAAATGTTCGATCAAATCCACTCATGCCAAGAAATCACATTATTTCCCTTCTTGAGGGTATCGAAAACTCCTCAATAACTGTTGGTTTCACGTCCCGTGTGACCATTCGACCCTGTCCGATTGTATGACCAAGAAAAGTGACTTGGGCTTTTCCAAATTCACTTTTGGCTAGGTTTATCACCAAACCCGCCTCCTGAAGTCAATCGAATAACCCCATCAGATGTTTTAAATGTTTTTTCCACGTCTGGCT
Organism: Scyliorhinus canicula; assembly: GCF_902713615.1. NCBI lineage: Eukaryota > Metazoa > Chordata > Chondrichthyes > Carcharhiniformes > Scyliorhinidae > Scyliorhinus > Scyliorhinus canicula. The sequence continues at coordinate 134,258,021 of NC_052151.1, read as the reverse complement.
AAAAATTACCAGATCGTCGATGTATACCGCACAATTGGGTAATCCTGAAATGACTTTTTTAGTTAACCGTTGAAATTGGCTGGGGTGTTTTTCATGCCAAATGGCATAACTTTGAATTGGTATATACCATCTGGAGTCACAAAGGCTGAAATCTCCTTTGCCCTTTTGGATAAAGGTACCTGCCAGTAATCTTTAAGTGAATCCAGTTTGGAAATGAAAACTGATTGTCCCACTTTCTCAATGCAATCCTCCAAATGTGGGATAGGATAAGAGTCCGTTCTTGTAACTGCATTAACCTTTCTATAATCCACACACAACCGTTAGGTACCGTCTGGTTTAGGTACCATCACTATGGATGAGCTCCATTGGCTGCAACCCACTTCGGTTATGCCATTTTTAAGCATACTCTCAATCTTTTTGTTAACCTGTGCCAATTTTAATAGGTTACGTCTGTATGGATGTTGTTTGATTGGAACAGCATTTCCCACATCTATCTCAAGTATAGCCATTTTAGTACTTCCCAATTTATTTCCACAAACTTGCCCATGTGATATCAATAACTCTTTCAGGTCAGTCTGTTTTTCTTCTGGATGGTAACTCAACAATTTATCCCAATTTTTAAGAACATCCTCATTTTCCAATTTAATTTAAGGTAAACAAATTCCCAGTCATCTGGATTTGATTCATCACTTTGAGTTAGAATCATTAAAACCTCCTTTTTCTCTCCTTCCCTTTCAAAGTACCTTTTAAGCTTATTCACATGACACACTCGGTGAGTTTTCCTTCTATCTGGTGTTTTTACCACATAATTCACCTCATTTAATTTCCTTTCAATTTGATAAGGTCCACAAAACCTTGCTTTTAAAGGTTCACCTACCACTGGTAACAACACTAAAACTTTATCTCCACTGGCAAAACTACGAACTTTGGATTTCTTGTCTGCGACCCGTTTCATCACATTTTGTGCAACTTTCAAATGTTGTCTAACCAATTCACCTGCTCTATTTAATCGTTCCCTAAAATTTGACATGTAATCCAATAATGTAAGTTCTGATTTCTCACCAATTTTTCCTTTGTCAATTAAAGTGGTCCTCTTACCTCATGACCAAACATTAGTTCAAAGGAACTGAATTTGGTTGACTCATTAGGTGCATCACTAATTGCAAACAGTCTGAATGGAATTTCTTTATCCCAATCCTCTGGATAATCTTGACAATAAGCCCTCAACATTGCCTTTAAGGTCTGATGCCACCTTTCTAATGCTCCCTGCGATTCTGGATGGCACGCAGTTGATTTAAATTGTTTTATTCCTAAGCCATCCATAACTTCTTTGAATAACCTTGAGGTAAAATTTGATCCTTGATGCGATTGTATTTCTGTGGGTAGTCCATATCTAGTAGAGAAGTTAAATAACTCCTCCACAATCTTTTTAGCTGTAATATTACGTGCTGGAATGGCCTCTGGAAACCTAGTAGACACATCCATTATAGTCAAAAGATATCGATTCCCACTTTTTGTTTTAGGAAGCAGTCCTACGCAATCAATTAGGATCCTTGTAAAAGGTTCCTGAAATGCTGGAATGGGTATTAAGGGTGCTGGTTTTATCACTGCTTGATGGGTTTCCTATCACTTGACATGTGTGACATGATTGACAAAATTTAACGACATCTTTATGTAGTCGAGGCCAATAAAAATGTTTCTGGATTTTAGCTTGAGTTTTCCTTATTCCCAAATGACCTCCCACTGGTACCTCATGTGCAACTCGCAACACCTCCTTTCTATACCCTACCAGCAATACTACTTGATGAACATCTGCTCACTTTTCATCTGCCTGCATAAGTAAAGGTCTCCAATTTCTTATCAAGCCATCACTTTTACGGTAATAACACTGTGGTATGCGCGCAGATTCCTCTTCTGTATATGCTTTCTGATACATCCATTTTATGTCTACATCTTTCTGTTGTAACTCCGTCAATTTTCCTGAACTAAAAATATCCACCTCATCCTCCACCTGTTCTTGTTCTTTGTCAACCATCTGATCAAAAATTGTTTCTGATTATTGCACTTCAACTTCATCTTCACTCTTTGATTTCTCCTCTTGTCTTAACGTGTGACTTTGCGACCTTGTTACTGCACAATTGGGAAAAATCACAGGATATTCGTCCTTCAACACTTCAGTTGTCTGATTTTCCACTGGCTTATCAACCACAGTAGGCATCAGTCCCATCTGTGATCCAGCTATATCATTACCCAAGATAAACTGTATTCCTGGACAAGATAGTTTCTCTATTACTCCTACTACCACTTCACCACTCTTCACTGGACTTTTCAACCTTGCCTTATATAATGGAACAGTACTCCTCTCACCCTGAATTCCACATATCACCACCTTTTCTGGCAGCATTCTTACCAAACTACATAACTCCTCATCTGTTGCCATTAGAGATTGATTAGCTCCTGCATCTCTTAAAATTCATAGAATAGATCATATAATTTACAGTGCAGAAGGAGGCCATTCGGCCCATCGAGTCTGCACTGGCTCTTGGAAAGAGCAACCTACCCAAGCCCACACCCCCACCATATCCCCATAACCCAGTAATCCCACCCAACACTAAGGGCAATTTCGACCACTAAGGGCAATTTAATATGGCCTATCCAGCTAACCTGTAGATCTTTGGACTGTGGGAGGAAACCGGAACACCCGGAGGAAACCCCGCACACACTGGGAGAATGCGCAGACTCCGCACAGACAGTGACCCAAGCCGGGAATCAAACCTGTAACCCTGGAGCTGTGAAGCAGTTGTGCTAACCACTATGCTCCCGTGCTGTGACTTCTTTTCCTGCTCCTCCTGAAACACGTAAGTAAACTTTACCCACACAAGTAAATTCTTTAAAGAGATCTGGCACCTTCTTTTCAATCATCTCTTGATCAGGCTGTACAATCTTTTGCACCTCCTTCGCTTCCCTTGGGCTTTCCTTTACCATTCTAACAAACCCCACTGTCTTACCCTGTTTTACCACATCAGCCTTCCCAGTGCTTTTCTTCAACCACCAACACTGTGACTTTACATGGCCTAGTTTATTACAGTGAAAACATTTTAAACTTGTAATTTCTCTTCCACCCTCCTGGATTTCTATTTTAGTCTGAGGTACACTCTCCTTATTATCTCCCATCAGATCACCTTTACCTTTACCACTTGAGTATTTCTCATGTCCTCAGTTTCTATCCCTCACAGGCTGAAACTGATGTTGGAAATCAAACTTTGATTTATGAACTAATTCATAATCATCTGCCATTTCTGCTGCTAATCTCGCAGTTTTAAACCTCTGTTCTTCCACATGAGTTCTCACTACATCAGGAATTGAATTTTTAAACTCCTCCAAAAGTATAATTTCTCTGAGAGTTTCATATGTTTGGTCTATTTTCAAAACCCTTATCCGCCTATCAGAATTACTCTGTTTGATCCTTTCAAACTCCATGTATGTTTGACCAGGTTCTTTTCTTAAATTTCTAAACCTTTGTCTGTAAGCTTCAGACACTAGTTCATATGCACCTAAGATGGATTTTTTCACCTCCTCATACGACTCCGAGACCTCCTCTGATAGTGATGCAAACACTTCACTAGCCCTACCTACCAGCTTTGTTTGAATCAGTAATACCCATGTGTCCAGTGGCCATTTAATTTGCTTAGCTATCTTCTCAAATAAAATGAAAAAAGCTTCTACATCCTTCTCATGAAATCTTGGCAATGCTTGGACATATTTAAATAGATCCCCACCAAGCCTTCAACTATGATGCTCTTTCTCACTATCGTCATCACTATCATCCAACTGTATGTTTCCCTTTATGCCTGCCAATTTTAACTGACTGTCATGTTTCATTTTCTGAAGTTCAAACTCTCTCTCTTTACCTTTTTCCCTTACCTGTATCTCCCTTCCTCTTTCTTTGTCCTCCCTATCTCTTCCGTATTCAAGCTGCTTTAATTCTTTCTCGTGTTCCATTTGTTTAATTTGTAACAGAATTTTAGCATTTTCCAATGAGTCAAATTGTATCTCAGGCAACTTTAAATGCTTAGCCGCCGCCATAATTACCTCATCTTTTCGCATTTTGACAGGTAATGTTAACTGCAGTATTTTTGCCAAATCTAACGGTCTGCTTTTAGTCTCTGTCGGGTACTGCATGTGACCGTCTCCACCCCCCAAAACCAGAGCCTCTGAGAGCCTCTGAAAGAGCCATTATCCACAACACACTAGTGAAGAGTGGTGAAGTGGTGGTAGGAGTAATAGAGAAATTATCTTGTCCAGGAATACAGTTTATCTTGGGTAATGATATAGCTGGATCACAGATGGGAGTGATGCCTACTGTGGTTGATAAGCCAGTGGAAAATCAGACAACGGAATTGTTGAAGGACGAATATCCTGGAATATTCTGGATTGAAAAGCAACTACAATATGCTCACCCCTCACTGTCTTTAAGTTCACTGAACCAAACCATTAGATAGACTTTTATCCCAGATGAGCCCCCAATTTGTTATGGGCCAGGGTTTAGAGAGCTCCAAAGTGTATCATGGAGTTCACCTGACCCACAACTTTTAATAGATTGTGGTATGGGGAGCACACGGCCCACTCTACAGGTGTGGTACAACAGAAATGGAAAAGTATTTTTTAAACAGAACAATGTTTATTCTATGAACTGAAGTTCACCTTTTAAAAACATACAGTGAACATCTTAGCAACCATTAATTCAAATATAACCCCCAAAGAATACAACATCAAGTAATCCTTCAGCTGACTTTTTAACATCCAGATAATGGGGCTAAAGATAGACAAGTCTCCTGGCCCTGATGGAATGCATCCCCGAGTGCTAAAACAGATGGTTAGGGAAATTGCAAATGCACTAGTGATAATTTACCAAAATTCACTATACTCTGGGGTGGTCCCGGTGGATTGTAAATTAGCGAACGTGACACCACTGTTTAAAAAAGGAGGTAGGCAGAGAGCGGGTAATTATAGGCCACTGAGCTTAACTTCAGTAGTAGGGAAGATGCTGGAATCTATCATCAAGGAAGAAATAGCGAGGCATCTGGATAGAAATTGTCCCATTGGGCAGACGCAGCATGGGTTCATAAAGAGCAGGTGGTGCCTAACTAATTTAGTGGAATTTTTTGAGGACATTACCAGTGCAGTAGATAACGGGGAGCCACTGGATGTGGTGCAATATGCTGCAATTGTATAAGGTGTTAGTGAGGCCACACCTGGAGTATTGTGTTCAGTTTTGGTCTCCTTACTTGAGAAAGGTGTGTAGAGGAGATTCACTAGGTTAATCCCAGAGCTGAAGGGATTGGATTACGAAGAGAGGTTGAGTCGACTGGGACTGTACTCGTTGGAATTTAGAAGGATGAGGGGGGATCTTATAGAAAGATATAAAATTATGAAGGGAATAGATAGGAAAGATGCGGGCAGGTTGTTTCCACTGGCGGGTGAAAGCAGAACTAGGGGGCATTGCCTCAAAATAAGGAGAAGTAGATTTAGGACTGAGTTTAGGAGGAACTTCTTCACCCAAAGGGTTGTGAATCTATGGAATTCCTTGCCCAGTGAAGCAATAGAGGCTCCTTCATTAAATGTTTTTAAGATAAAGATAGATAGTTTTTTGAAGAATAAAGGGATTAAGGGTTATCGTGTTCGGGCTGGAAAGTGGAGCTGAGTCTACAAAAGATCAGCCATGATCTCATTGAATGGTGGAGCAGGCTCGAAGGGCCAGATGGCCTACTACTGCTCCTAGTTCTTATGTTCTTAAGACTGAAAATAAACCTTTAAACAGAAGCTCATCAGGTTAAAGTCACTACTGAGGACAGTTATTAGTTTTAAATCACCAAAGGATTGTGATTTACAGTTTTTAGATTACACACAGATAGACTGATACCCCTTCTGGCTTTGACTGCATCTATCCAGCTCTTTAAAAAAAAAACACACCCTGCAGCAAACAACCTAAAACAAAAATAAAAAGCTGACAGCCCAGCTCAGCCCACACTGACATCACTGATAAACACTCATTTCTTAAAGGTACATTTCTTAAACACCCATTTCTTAAAGGTACCCTGACATTACAATTCTTAGGATCAAATTGAGTAACTTCTTACTTTCCTACATCATTCTCCATCTGAAGAGAGAGACTTTTTCTTACCCAAAGTTGGTCCATCTCCCTCAGGTGCATTTCTTCCTCCAAGAAATGCCCCCGAGGGAGATGGACCAACTGTAAGTAAGAAAGAGCTGGGTGGGACAGACTTGCCAATCATGCTGCGGCATGGCTACCCTGCTCAACAAGAGGACAGCCTTCATGGTGACATAAGCGGTCACGCACCCAAGGGGACGGTATGCCATGATTAGTAGTCACAGTAGGAGATCTTACAACGCCAGGTTAAAGTCCAACAGGTTTGTTTCGAATCACTAGCTTTCGGAGCACTGCTCCTTCCTCACCTCAGGTCACTCTGGTTGGTTGCTGCCTTCTCCAAATCCCTGATGGTTGCCTCCTGCACCTCCAGTCATTGCTCCGTCTTTTCTAGCGCCACCTTGAAGGGGGCCAGGGCATCCGCGACTGCCACCTTCACCGTTGCCATTATCTCTAGCTTGGTGGTGTATCTATGCTTTAGGGGCTCCTGCATTGGGAGATCCATCCACTTGCTAATCGGGGGTCATCAGGCGACTTGGTCGGTTTGGGTGCAGCCAACTCTGATGTACTCCATGTGCTCATCATCGCCCTGTCCTTCCTTTCCAGGCTCTTACTGATCCTGCTGTCTTTTTGGCCCCTAGAATTGTTTGCAGACATTTTTCAGTAACTGTGATGGTCTTGAAGGAGTGTGTGTGTGCGCGTGTGCGCGCGTGCGTGTGTGCACGTGCGTGTGTGCGCGTGTGTGTGTGTATGTGCGCGCGCGGGGCTATTTATGAGCCAAAAGTGCCAAATTCACACTTCCAGGAGGAGAGCCACCTTTCCTGCATCCACTCAGCACATCCCTGTCACCGGACATCCACTGACATCATTAATTAACCCTGCTTCATTACACAGTAGGGGTGGCATGGTGGCACAGTGGTTATCACTGCTCCCTCACAGTACCAGGGATCCAGGTTCAATTCCGATTTTGGATAACTGTGTGGGTTTGCATGTTCTCCCCTGTCGGCAGGGTTTCCACCGTTTTCCTCCCAGTGTCCAAAGATGTGCAGTTTAGGTGGATTTGCCATGCTCAAATTGCCCCTTAGTGCCCAACGGTTACTTGGAATGCCCTACGGTTACTCAATGGGCCGAATGGTCTCCTCCCACTCTGTAAAGGTTCTATGAATCTATCTAAGATAGCTTTATCCGTAATTAGTTCTATAACTTTGTAACTGCTGGAGGGAGGGATGCACTCATTGTAACGGCCAAAAGAAGGGAATTTGTAACTGAAGGGATATGCTCTTTGTAAGATCTGGAAGCTACCCTCTTTGTAATAGCCAGAGGGTGATATTCCCTTTGTAGTGACCAGAGATGGGATGCCCTCTTTGTAATGGTCATAACCAAAGTATTGTTCCAAGGAACTGTCACAAACACATTCTATAATCTCATTTTCTAGACTATTCTTGCAAATCTGATTGTCCTAGACTATGATGATTAAAGCCACCTAAATTATTACACTTCCATGTTACAAGCTCCAATGATTTCTTATTTAATGTTCTGTTCAGTAGTATAACTACGATTAGGTGGCCTGTAAACGATTCCCACCAGTTTCCTGACTCTTGCTAGTCCTAATTTCTGCTTCAAGATGGTCTGAGGCCAGATTCTTTCTCACTAATGTCTTTGTCATTTTTTAATATCAGGGCCAACCCTTCTCCTTTTCCATTCTGTCTGTCTTTTGAAATATTGTGTACCTTGAATATTTATTTTCTATCCTCGATCATCTTGTAAACATGTCCCAATAATGATGATTAAATCAAAATCATTTACCTCTAATTGTGCCATTAGGTCATCTATGTTATTGCAGATACTTCTTGCATTTAGATAAAGAACCTTCAATTTAATGTTTTTTTTACTTCAATTCCCTGAAAGGTGTCATTTGCTGATGTACAACTTTTGTTAAACTCTCCATCCTGTCGCATTCTGCTTGTCTTTACCCACATTGCTATACTGTTCCAATACTTTCACCTTTCTCTTTGGATTCCTAAATCCCCCTTCACCCAAACCCTCCCCACCCCATTAGTTTAAAGTGCTGTCCACAGCCCATGTTTGACCTGATGTCATGAGGCCCCATGGAGTCAGAAGTCAATGTTGAGGATCTCCAGGGCAACACCCTCCCAACTTTATATCACTTCTACCACTTTGTAACCTCTTCTGTTGGGTCTGGCGGTGTCTTGGACATTGGCTGTCAGGTATGATTCAGTGAGTGTGACTAAATTTTATGTAATGTAACATATGCCGATTGTGCCTTTCCATTTGCTATTAACTATAAATCAGCATATCCTTTCATGAAACTAGAAGACAAAACATTTTACTCAAACCTTGGTTTTAGTCTGTGATTGTAATTCAATCTGTCCTATGTTCATGTGCCTATCATTAAAGTCTGCACAGGCTACAAACTAATATTTGTGGCTTTAATAAAAGATGAGACGGTTCATGGATTTGTCTTTGGCATGTGGTAGATAACCTTAATAAGCCATCTTAAACTTTTAACGTAATTTCTATTTGCCTGAGAATATTGTATTTTTCAATTTATTCAGAGTTGTATGATTCTTATGACTTTATTATATGACTTTTAGTTCTGTTCCATTTGCATTATTATTCACAAATCAGGAGTTACTTTGTCTTTTAATGAGAACAGGACTAGGGAACATAGAAGTTGATGATGGCCTAATAATCTGTATCTCATGTTGAATCTAACTCCATGGTGTCTTTTAATAATGGAATGAAATGTTACAATTCTGTGGATAATTTGTCGATGCTCGACATAATATTTACAGAAAATGCAGCTGAATTCCAAGGCTCTGTTCCAAAATTCTCATCCAGACTTAGCAATCCAGATGAAGGAAAACTAAGTGTGCCCTTCAAAAGCTTAATCTTGGAAAAGCGATTGGTCCAAATGCTGTAAGGCGTTCAGGTTTTGAAGGTTCCCCACTGAGGCATAAGCTGCTTCTCTTAACAGCAACATGCTTGTCCACAAGAGGCGATCAATCAGACCAACAACTCCAGTGTTCTGTCAGGTTTTTTTGATTATTACCAGAGGCTTAAAAAAAAAATCATTTTTTAAAATACAAGTGAGAAGCATGCTGCCAGCAGGAATGATGGAAAAGCTCGAAGCTTGCCTATTTTGAAGACCCAGCTGTTGATTTTAACCCAGTATTATACCACACCTCACATTACACTTCAACACAGTATTGTTTCAAATGACTGGTTCTTAACCATGGAACATTATAATGGACCATTAAATGATGGGATTGATAACAGTCATTGCATTTGAAGCCTCAATTGTTCAATGGTTTTACAACTATTATTGGTGGGGGGGGGGGGGGAATAATGGAAACAATTGTGAATTTTCTTCAGTAACGGTACGGGCAGCACGGTAGCATGGTGGTTAGCATAAATGCTTCACAGCTCCAGGGTCCCAGGTTCGATTCCCGGCTGGGTCACTGTCTGTGCGGAGTCTGCACGTCCTCCCCGTGTGTGCGTGGGTTTCCTCCGGGTGCTCCGGTTTCCTCCCACAGTCCAAAGATGTGCAGGTTAGGTGGATTGGCCATGCTAAATTGCCCGTAGTGTCCTAAAAAGTAAGGTTAAGGGGGGGGTTGTTGGGTTACAGGTATAGGGTGGATACGTGGGTTTGAGTAGGGTGATCATTGCTCGGCACAACATCGAGGGCCGAAGGGCCTGTTCTGTGCTGTACTGTTCTATGTTCTAATAACTTCCAGAATGCACACAATTGTTCAGAGATGTCATGTATTGTACAAGTATGAAGTAGGGTTTTATTTTCATTATCTATGCTTTTGGGCAAAATATGCAGTTCAGTGCAAAATGAGCAACATTTATAAAAACTGGAATGCTTCTCCATCCGTGTGACAGCTACAATGTAGAATATAAACAAAAACTTTAGTTTATGCATTTTCCCGGTTCATAATATTTGTGGAGATTTAAAATGATTTGGCTAACTAAAACACATGTTTTTTTGTATTTTTCTTGTTTTTGTTAAAATGCAGGGACGTCAAGTGTCTACCTGTCAAATCGCCGTTCATGAACAGTAATGTCCAGATTTTTAACTAGAGCTGTAACAAATTCCACTCTGGCTGTGATTTTGTGTTTTCCAATAACCCATTTCCCAAACTTTACTTTTGTTTGGGCCAGCTATGATGTATTCTTTCACTGGCAGTCATCTTGAATCAGAATGATGGCCAAAGCTTTGCAGCTTTGAAGTCCCACTTGGATGAATATACGAAGCTCAAAATCTTGGCATTGTTACAACCTTAATTTTAACCAAACTTTGTCTTATGGGACAATGAATTCCTTTAAAACATGAACATGCTGGAATTGTCCTTCTGTCTTATAACATAAGTGTGCAACTTAAAATTCTCAATGCAAACACTTGCATGATGGGGACTGGGTTTAATATATTGTACATTTCGGGTTTTGAATTCTATCATTAAAAATACAAATCTGTCTCCTGGCACAGTTGACTCTGAAGCTTGCGGATGGCACTTATGTTCAATTTTAGGCTGTGGTTTCTCTAACGACAATGTGAGTCAAGCTGTACTTCTTTCCAAAGAACATCCCTCATTATCAAGCTTCAGTTGCTTTTATGCAGCCTTTAACTTATTTTCCAATTCTTCAATTTATCTAAAACTGCCACATTTCAAAATAGAGTCATTAATTTTCTTGATCACTAATTGGAAGCACTTTGCATGATCCAAGAAGACTTTTGAAATATGGTGTAGATTTCACAATGATTCGGAACCATTGCACCTTCATTGTACGCACCTGTCTGTAGGATCGATTTATATCAAATAAAATGGGAAATCTGTATGTGTCTCCGTTACTGAGGACGTACTAAAGTAAGAGAACAGATGTAAATTGTAGCTGCTGGACACGAGCTCCACAGGAACAAAGACATTTCCTAGACTTCCGTTATTGTGCTACATTTCTCAAATTTTTCTCAAAGCAAATTTGTCTTTAAAGTGCTCAACTGAGACTGTATTAACTATTTTGTCAAAATTCCATGTACATTCTCCTAGAAAAGAATTTGGTTTCTGATCCTGTTGGTTTGTTGGCTTCATAATAATGTTCTAAGCTTTCTTTGCAAAACTAAAGTAGCCTGCACCATAGTCTGATGAACATCTTTTCATTTCCAATTCCATTTCAGTCAAATATTCAATTCGCACTGCTGATTTTGAGAATTATTTTCTCAAAAGTTGGAATTCTGCTCCTTCCTCCCAGAGGTCTTTCGATGAGAATCAGGCCCATTTATGATTATATGCTGACTATTATATGCGATGGAGTGAGTTAGGTGGGTTGGATCAGTAAAAGTTAAATTAGTCAAGGCTTTTCTTCTGTCTTACAATTATATTGCAGTTTTCAGTTTTGATTAGTTTGTTTAATTTTTGCATATTTAAGAGTGGCCTGAGACAATTTTAATTCTGTACATTTAAAATAATTATTGCTGCTTTGGATTCAGGTTATAGCATGATGCAGGAATCAAGAATTTGAAACTGTTGTGTAATATTATTATGTGGCTTGAGCTGTAGAGCTCTTGTGTGACCTCAACCCTCATCCATATCCTAAAAGAACAGTATTTGTCCAGAATTTATTGCAGTGAAATAAGAGAATAATTATATCACAATGATATTTTCAAATTGTTTGGCTAGAAATATTTCCTTAGCAATTGTAAAAGCAGACATTGCTTTCATCTTAAGACCATAAATATTATATTTACTTTTCTTGCATTTATGGAGTAGAATCTCTATGCGGTTTTCCTGCTCTCCCACCATAACTTCAGGTGACGATTGGCAAAGCTGCATAAATGAGTACCTGGCATTCTGCTGAATTTTTGACAAAGTTACGATGGACAATTGGGAGAACTCCAATGGAAATTCCAAGCATATATCCTGAAACTTGCATATCTGAGACAGGTTTATTTGTATTTAAATGGATTGTTCCACTGACAGGTGTTTACAGCCGAGAGGTTGGAATAAGCCTACTCCCAGATTACTGCCAGCACATCATTGTTTGGCATTCAACAGACTCCAAGGGTGAAATTTTTGCAATAAATGGCAAGTTTCAGGTTTTGACTGAAATCCGTAACGATGCCTGGTTTTCTGTCTAGATCTTCTGATACTTTGTCAAAAAAAGCAGGGAGGTGTGTTTTATACCGTCACTCTGGCGGGCCTTGGATGCCATGATCTCTACCATTACCAGCACCGGGGCTTCATGTGACCCCTTCCCAATGGGGTTCCCTGGAAGCCTCGCCAACCTGGCTCTGCCAACCTGGCCTCACCAGGGTGCCAGAGGTGCCCTGCCCAAGTTTCTGATCGCCTGGGGGCAACACTGGCCTCCGCGCACCCTGGCATCGTCATCTCGACTGCTGGAAAGCAGTGGTGATTCCTACCGGCGTGATGCCATGCTGGCCGGGGGGGGGAGAGACGGGGCGGGAGGCATGTACATTATGCCACTGGGCATGAACCTGTTTACGTCATCTGCGGGAGGTGTTTAAATTTGATTTTTGGTTCTGATGATAGACTTTCTCTTGCTTCCGTCCCATCCTCTGCTTGCAGTTTCCTGGTAACGGCCTAGCCTTTATTTGAAATTTGGCAGTCACCTCTCCAGAGGTTTCTTAGATCTCCCTGGCGCAAATCCCATTATGGTCCTCTTGCAAAAGTTAGCAGCCATTTTGGGATTTGCGCCTGTAGTAAATCGGCTTGGAAAATCCCCCTCCAAGAATACTGAGGTGTATTTTGCTCCTTGGTTTTTCCAATCTCCCTGTTTGGAAACACTGCAACCTTTTGTTGCTATTTCCTCTTTGATATATCAACAGCAGCAGGCTACATTTATCTTGATGTAGAAAAATGTCGTGGCACTTTACAGAGACATAACAGGAACCAACAGTTAGTGAAAGAAGGGCAGATTAGGTTGCAAAGCAGTGGGTCTTAAGGCGGAGAAGGAACTATTTAGTGAGGGAAATTCCAGGGAGAGGATGAAAGAGGCTGAAGGCACATCCATCAGTAGTTGGTAAAAGGAAGGACTGATGCACAAGAGGTTTGAGTCAGAAGAGTAAAAGTTTCAGGGCTATAGGCAGGGTATGGGGAGTGGTTGGAGGTGTTGCAGGGTTGGGGTAGATTACCAAACGAGATTATGGCAGAATTTACACATGAAGACGAGCGTTTTAAGCATTGGTGGATCAGCCAGGAAAGAGATGATGGACGAGTGGTTTGCCATTATACTGGAGTTACATGAAATATTGATCTGACAGAATCATGACGTGAGCAACAATTTGTAGTACAGTATGATGCGGAGTCTGTGAAATTTAGCACATTTTCTAACTTCATAGCTAAAAGGGAATAATCGATCTTTTGATGTGTTTCATTATTGTTAAAAGTGCATATTTTATGCTTCTAATAGAAAACCAGTCAATAAATACTATTTTGCCATTTCTATATCTAGTTTGTCCCATTTTATTTTTGGCCAGGTTCTGTTGTATTGGGAAAACAATATTGGGACATTCTTAAATTCCATATTTCCAGGTACTGGAATGTTCTGAATTTCAAGGCCTTTTGTACTCTGGATACCAATTTCATTATTGTGTATGCATGTGAGCACATAAAATGACCATAAAATGACCACATGACAAATCCCTGGTGTTTCTGTTGATCGAATGTTTAATGTACTTGTCAGTATAAAATGGTTTTAAAGTGCCCTGCATGAGATTGGTAGGAAGCTATTCCTCCTTTTTTCTTATTGTCAGGAGCCTTTGAAGCAAATTGTGCTGGACTCTGCACTTTCTAAGAAGTTTGTATTTTTTTAATAAACATTTTATTGAGGTATTTATGGTTTTATAACAGAAGAAACAGTGTACATACAAATATAAACATGCTGCAAAAGCAGTCTTCCTCTCTCACAGGTCTCACCTTTACTAACACCCTACTCTAAACTAAACTAAACCCAACGCCCCCCCCCCCCCCCCCCCCCCCCCCCACCACCCACCTTCTGCTGGCGGTTAATGTTCCCCAAATAAATCGACGAACGGCTGCCACCTTCGGGCGAACATTGACCCTCTCAAGGTGAACTTGATTGTCTCCAAACAGAGAAAGCTAGCCATGTCCGAGAGCCAGATCTCCGACTTCGGGGGCTTTGAGTCCCTCCAAGCTAAATAGTATCTGTCTCCGCGCTACCAGGGAAGCAAAGGCCAGAATGTCTGCCTCTTTCTTGTCCTAGATTCCCGGGTCTTCCGACACTCTGAAAACCGCCTCCTCTGGACTCAGTGCCACCCTTGTTTTTAACACCGTCGACATGACATCCGCAAACCCCTGCCAGAATCCCCTAAGCTTCGGGCATGCCCAGAACATATGGACATGGTTCGCTGGCCCTCCCGCACAACTTGCACACCTGTCCTCCACCGCAAAGAACCAGTTCATCTAGGCCACTGTCATATGGGCCTGGTGAACGACCTTAAACTGTATCAGGCTGAGCCTAGCACATGTTGTGGACGCGTTTACTCTACCTTCCTCTATCTCTCCTCCGAACTCCTCTTCCCATTTGCATTTCAGCTCCTCAGTCTGCATTTCCTCTGACACCATGAGTTCCTTGTAAATGTCAGAAACCCTCTCTTCTCCCACCCACATTCTGGAAACTACCCTGTCCTGTATCCCTCTTGGTGGTAGGAGCGGGAAGGTAAAGACCCGCCTACATAGGAAGTCCCGCGCCTGTAGGTACCTAAACTCATTCCCTCCCGTCAATTCAAATTTCTCCTCGAACTCCCTCAGGCTGGAAAAGCTCCCCTGTACGAACACATCTCCCATCCTCTCGATCCCTGCTCTCTGCCACCTCCAGAAACCTCCATCTAACCTCCCTGGGGCAAACTGGTGATTATTGCAGATTGGAGACCAGACCGATGCTCCGTCCGCTCCCCCATGTCTCCTCCATTGCCCCAGACTCAGGGCCGCTACCACCACGGGGCTGATGCTCCCTCCACTCCCACATGTCTCCTCCATTGCCCCCAGGCACTCAGGCTGTTACCACCACGGGGCTGGTGGAGTACCGTACCGGCGGGAACGGCAGAGGCGCCGTTACCAATGCCCCCAAACCTGTGCCCTTGCATGATGCTGCACCTACTCACTCCCAAACCGACCCCCCCTCCCCCGCCACCCTCCCCCACCGCCCACTTCCTAATCATGGCTATATTCGCCGCCCAATAATAATTACTACATTTCGACACCGCCAGCCTGCCCCCCCCCTCCCCAGCTCCCTCCAGCATCCCCTTTCTTACTTGCGGGGTCTTATCCGCCAATACAAAGCCAGTGATCACCTTATTGACCGATTAAAGAAGGACCGTGGAATATCATGGCGAGACACTGAAACACAGACAGGAATCTCGGGAGGACCGTAATTTTCACTGTCTGCACCCTCCCAGCTAGTGACAACGGGAGCGCGTCCCACCTTCGGAAATCTTCCTTCATTTGGACTACTAGTCGGGTCAGATTTAATTTGTAGCCGTTCCCATTCCCGCGCCACCTGGATGCCTAGGTACCGAAAGCTTCCCCCTACCACTCTAAACGGCAGCTCCCCCAATCACCTCGCCTGCCCTCTTGCCTGGATCGTGAATATCTCACTTTTCCCCATGTTCAATTTATAACGCGAAAACTGGCCAAATACCTCAGACTCCTCATAATTTCTTCCATCCCTTCTAGTAGGTCTGAAACATATCGGAGCAGGACATCTGCGCCTAGCAAGACTCTGTGTTCCAGCCCCCTGCTCCCCGGACCAGCTCCTTCCAGCCCCTCGAGGCTCTCAGCGCAATTGCCAGTGGCCAGCGCAAACAGCAGTGGGGAGAGGGGGCATCCCTGCCTCGTCCCCCGGTGCAGCCTAAAATAGCCCAATGTCAACCTATTTGTCTGTACATTCGCCACAGGTGCCTGATACAACAGTCTGACCCAGTCGATAAAGCCCTGTCCAAATCCAAACCACCCTAGTACCTCCCACAGATAGTCCCATTCCACCCGATCAAATGCCTTCTCTGTGTCCATTGCGACCACTACCTCCACGTCCCTACCCTCTGGGGGCATCATGATCACATTCAGCAGCCGTCTTACATTGGCCGCCAACTGCCTACTCTTAACGAATCCTGCCTGGTCCTCCCCAATCACGTCCAGAACGCAGTCTTCAATCCCAGAGGACAAGATCTTATTCAACATTTTGGCGTCTACATTTAGTAGGGAGATCGGTCTGTAGTCCCCGCATAGCTCCGGGTTCTTATCCCGCTTCAGGATCAATGAGATAGCGGCCTGTGACATCGTCGAGGGAAGCCCCCCTCTCTCCTTTGCCTCATTATATGTCCTCATCAGCAGTGACCCCAGTATCCCAGAGAGCTTTTTATAAAACTCCCACTAGATACCCGTCCTGCCCCTGGGCTTTACCCGACTACATGGCCTTCAGCCCATCTGCTATTTCCTCAAACCCGATCGTGGCTCCCAGCCCTCAACCAACCCCTCATCCACCTTCGGGAACCTCAGCCCCCCCCCCCCCCCCCAAAAAAAATTGCCCCATCCTCTCTGGCCCAGCTGGGGGTACTGACTCATACAACCTACTGTAAAACTCTTTAAATTCCTTCTGAACCCCTGCTGAATCTCCGACCAGGTTCCCATCCCCGTCCCTTATTTTCCCAATCTCCCTGGCTACCTCCCTCTTTCTGAGCTGCTGTGCAAGCATTCTGCTGGCCTTCTCTCCATAGTCATAAATCGCCCCCCTCGCCTTCCTCAGCTGCTCCACCGCCTTCCATGTAGTTAACCGGCCAAACACCACCTGTAGCCTCCGTCGTTCCCTTAAAAGCCCTGCCTCTGGGGCCTCCGCATAACTCCTGTCAACCTGTAGTATTTCCCTTATCAATTGGTCTATTTCTGCTCTGTCTGCCTTCTCCCTGTGGGCCTGTATTGACATCAGCTCCCCTCTAACCACTGCCTTCAGCGCCTCACTGACCATTGCAGCCGAGACTTCCGAGAGAACTTTCAAGGACGTAAAAGCACTGCTAAAATCAGCTGATCTGATCACTTTGATCAGGCTGGAGAGCACATTCTCTCATGCCTCATATCTAGGCAAGGAAGATCTAGATATAGTTTTCACTGTGAAGTGGTTTCATCAGCACTTTTGTGGGCAATCATTCACCATATGCACAGGCCACAAGCCATTCATGATCCTGTTCAGTGAGTCCAGATTCATTCTTCCCATGGTCTTGGCGAGATTAGAGTGCTGGACTTGCACATTGTCAGCCTACCAGTACAACATTGTGTCCAGAGCAGGGAAGGACAATGCAAATGCAGGCACACTGAGTCGTCTTCCCTTACCCACCATGCCAACCAAGACCATATTTCCTCCGGAGACTATTTTCTTTTTTTTTAAATAAATTTAAGAGTACCCAATAAATTTTTCCAATTAAGGGGCAATTTACTGTGGCCAATCGACCTAGCCTGCACATCTTTGGGTTGTGGGGAAAAACCCACGCAAACACGGGGAGAATGTGCAAACTCCACACGGACGGTGACCCAGAGCCGGGATCGGTCCTGGGACCTCGGCACCGTGAGGCAGCAATGCTAACCACTGTGCCACTGTACTGCACTCGAAGACTATTTTCTTACTTGACTGACATGCAAATTCTCCTGTGAACGCCAGGCAGATTAAATAGTGAGAATACTCCTCATGCATGGTTGACCTCTTCTTATGGATGGTGAGGAACTAAGACCAAATGCAAAATGCAAGGATGTGCTGAGTGTGCAGGATGGTTGCATTCTTTGGGAGTCTAGAGTGGTTGTTCCACCCCCTGGTCATCGATAAAGTCAATGCGGCTCATCTGGGTTACTCCTGAATGAAAAGTTCAGCAAGATCATATGTTTGGTGGCCAAAAATGGATCAGGACTTGGAGAACAAGGGGAAATTCTGTTCTGTGTGTCAACTAAACCAAAAGATGGCACAATCAGCCCCAGCCCATCTGAGGAAGTAGCCTGACAGTCCCTGGTCAAGACTTTGTGGACTTTGCAGGACCTTTTGTGGGTCACATAAAGTGCATCCATGATGACTAGAAATATAAGTGGTTAGAAGTGCACATCATGAGCAATATGACTACTTCCAATAAAATAGAGAAGCTACGGCGAGTTTTTGCAACGCATGGCTTACCCGGTTTTGTGGTTTCTGATAATGGTGCAACATTTGAGTGATTCATTCAAAAGAGTTTATGCAAAA
The DNA here is from genome assembly GCF_902713615.1 of Scyliorhinus canicula. NCBI lineage: Eukaryota > Metazoa > Chordata > Chondrichthyes > Carcharhiniformes > Scyliorhinidae > Scyliorhinus > Scyliorhinus canicula. The sequence continues at coordinate 134,239,573 of NC_052151.1, read as the reverse complement.
AAATAGAACAAGCTATGTGCATACTGCTCCTTTTCATCCAGCATTGAATGGTTTAGCAGAACGAGCTGTTCAGACACTCAACGAAGGACTGAAGAGAATGGCAGATGGTACTTTAGGAACTAAGCTCACACGGTTCTTGTTTCAGTGCTGTGTCACACCACAAATGACAGCAGGGCTTTCACCGGCTGAAATGTTGAAGCCAAAGTCTCGCAGAGATCTGCTACGTCCAGATATCAAAGCAAGAGTGGGAAAGAGAGAGGAAATTCAGAAGGATAGACATTTCAAGCAAATGACTGTCTATGATCAGTATTTTGGCAGGAACCAACGATGGTTGTGTGGAGTTATTCTGAACCAAAGTGGTCCAGTATTGTAAGTGGTAAGCTGACAAATGGAAGGGAATAATTCCCAAAGAGTTAGGGGGTGGGATTCCACCCCCGCCGGGTTGGAGAATCGCCCGGGGCGGCGTGAATCCGGCCCTGCCGAATGCTCCAGCGCTGGAGATTCACCGGAGGCGGGAATTACGCTGCGCCGGTCGGTGGCCGCTCGCAGCGGCCCCCCTGGCGATTCTCCGACCCGCGATAGGCCGATGTCCTGCCCGTTCTATGCAGGTCCCGCCAGCGTAAATTAGACTAGGTGCCTTACTGGCGGGTCCTGGCGGCGCGGGCGAGCTCCGGGGTTCTGGGGGGTCGCGGTGTGATCTGGCCCCGGGGGATGCCCGCACGGTGGCCTGGCCCACGATCGGGGCCCACCAATCCACGGGCGGGCCTGTGCCGTGGGGGCACTCTGTTTCTACGCGCGGCCATATGGTCCTCCGCGATGGCCGGCGCGAAGGTGAATTCCCCCCACGCATGCGCGGGGATGACGTCAGCAGCCGCTGACGCTCCTGCACATGCGCGGATCCGTGTCGGCTGACGGAGTCCCTTTGGCCCCGGCTGGCGCGTGCCAAAGGCCTTCCACGCCGGCCGGTGGGGCGCAAACCACTCTAGCGCCGACCGAGCTCCTGATGGTGCGGAGGATTCCGCACCTTTGGGGCGGGCCGATGCTGGAGTGGTCCACGCCACTCCGTCCCGCCGGGACCCTCCGCCCTGCTGGGTACGGGAGAATCCCGCCCAGGGTTTTTACATTCTACTTGTAAAGTCCTATGGGCATTGTTGCAGAATTCTAATTACATAGTAGGAAAACAATCCACTTTCTAAACTGTTTGCTTGCAGATATTAATAATGGTTTATGCACATCAATGCATGCTTCATGGTAACTGTTGCAACACCTTAATTGCAGTCCACAATTCCTCCAATATTTGACCCACAAAGAAAAGTCTTAAGTTGGCTTCTGGATAACTCACCCCTTCAATTATTATTTCACAGCAAACACTAAGGATAGCAAATAAAAATATGTATAATGAGATGCTTTCATCTGCCTTAGTAATCATCGTGTGCACTCATGCATGTTAAAGCATTGATGACAGACCTTGAAGCATCCTGCAATTTGCCACATTAAGATTTCAACGCCTAACTTCATCCTGGAGAAATGTATCCGTAAAAAGATTCCCAGGTGCATCAGAAACACAAGAACAGGAGGAACAATTTGTCAAGTTTTCATACAAGACAGATTTCAACACAGACCACTGCATTAACAGTCCTGTTTGCATCAATCTCATAGCATTCGCACATGTTTCAATCAGCATTCTCATTCTTTAAATCTTCCGTGCAAAGCTGCGAATCTTCTATTCATAGCATCTGATGAAACACAGCCAAACATTTGTAAGAATATTCTCTGCAGATAAAATAATTTAATCGTAGCCAGGTTTTAATTAGTTAAACGTGTCATGTATGAGTGCCATATGTTTGCTTCCATGATACTTTCGTTTTGTGACAATGTCATATAATTTCTCGTAAGCCTAGTCTTGTGCATCATCTGGCTGTTTCTTCAGTGATAACAGGATTTGCGGTAGCTGACTATTCTGTGTGCACTGGAGATCTTGAGATTAAGGAGGCTGCTGTATCCTGGCAACTATGTAGCTTTCTGCACTACTTCCACAACTATGGCGACTTGATCTTGCTTACTTCCTACTTCCATGTGTAGGTTTCAGAAGGGAGCTAGTGGAAAAATTTGATCTTGAGTGACAGTAACATTTGTCCTTGACCCAGCCTTGCCCTGCTCCTGGGGACTGTTCCTCAGTGGCCACTGTTCACTGTAACAGCAAAACTAATGGTGCCAATGCTGTAATTGAACTCCTACTTCACTGGTTTTCTTTATGCAGTGTTGAAACTGGAAGTCACAGCCATTCCATCATGGGACCCTAACAGACTAAGCATCTACATGATGAGCACTGACTATCTTTGGATTCTCTGCTGCAGATATGCCTGAAATTGTTACTAGCTCTGTAGTGGCCTGCAGTTTTACTCTTAAGTCAGTATGCCTACTGCACTGTTTGGCATCAGCAATTAGTATTGCTCAGAAAGTGTTCTCTTTCAAAAACAGGCCGCATGAGGTCCAGATCTCCAAGCTTGTCAGCCAAGGTAGAACATTAATTAGCTGGCCGTCCAAATGCCTGGTTTATCATTCTACTCTGTCAGTACTATCTGCTTTTGCTGACTTACGTTTCACTCTAGCTCATTTTTCGAATTGCCCCATTGAAAGCATTTGAGCTGTTACTCGAGAGGGATATATTGAGTGGTACCATGTGCTTTGAAGTGCTGATGTGCATGGATATATTGCTTCCCATGTGTGCCAAGTGAAAGCAGAGGAAGATCGGTATTTACTGGGATCTTTGAAAACAGTGTTCATATATAGTTTCCAGTGGAAGGAGTGATATAATAAAGTGTTTTATAGATAATATATGCCTTGTTACCAGAACATGACTGAAATTATAGGAAAGCAGCACAATGTTATCACAAGCCCTGAGCTGGTGACAGTCCACTAACCTCTTTGGCTCCAGTAGTCCCATTCCAGGATTTTAGGGGTTCCTCCTCAAGTCAGCTGAGATGCACAGAAACCCTTGTCCTTTAAGTGGTCTTTCTTTGGTGAGAGCTACTTGTTGAGTGTGTAACAAAAAAAAAATGCATGTCCTAATTTTACCATCAATTTCCCTTTTAATATTAAGGTTCTCGTTTTACTGAAATTTGAAAGATGGTGATTATGGTGCAATCAAACAGACTCTACCAGTAGCCAAATTGGTCTGTGAGCACAACCAAAATAGGGTTTCTAAGAGCAATTTGAACATACAATGACAACAGACGTAAATATCAGCAAGAATGTGACTGTATTCTGACCTGGTTCTGAGGCAGCTACTTTAATTCTTTTCAAAGAACAAAGGAAAGTACAGCACAGGATCAGGCCTTTCGGCCCTCCAAGCCTGCGCTGACCATGCTGCCCGTCTAAAATAAAATCTTCTACACTTCTAGGATCCGTATCCCTCTATTCCCATCCTATTCATGTATTTGTCAAGATGCCCCTTAAACGTCACTATCATCCCTGCTTCCACCATCTCCTCCGGCAGCGAGTTCCAGGCATCCACTACCCTCTGTCTTTTAAACTTGCCTCGTATATCTCCTCTAAACCTTGCCCGTCGCACCTTAAACCTATGCCCCCTAGTAATTGCCCCTCCACCCTGGGAAAAAGTCTCTGACCATCCACTCTGTCTATGCCCCTCATAATTTTGTAGACCTCTATCAGGTCATCCCTCAACCTCCATCGTTCCAGTGAGAACAAACCGAGTTTATTCAACCTCTCCTCATAGCTTATGCCCTCCATACCAGGCAACATCCTGGTATATCTCTTCTGCACCCTCTCTAAAGCTTCGACATCCTTCTGGTAGTGTGGCGACCAGAATTGAACATTATACTCCAAGTGTGACCTAACTAAGGTTCTATACAGTTGAAACATGACTTGCCAATTTTTATACTCAATGCGCTGGCCAATGAAGGCAAGCGTGCCATATGCCTTCTTGACTACCTTCTCCACCTGTGTTGCCCCTTTCTGTGACCTGTAGACCTGTACACCTAGATCTCTCTGACTGTCCATGCACTTGAGGGTTCTACCATTCACTGTATATTCACTACCTGTATTAGACCTTCTAAAATGCATTACCTTACATTTGTCTGGATTAAACTCGATCTGCCATCTCTCCGCCCAAGTCTCCAAACAATCAGATTTTATATCGCAAAATTAAGACTGAAGCATGGCAGTTGATATTAGTCTGAAGAGGCAATAATTTAAAAAATGTGGGTGTTAGTATCCAAGTGGTGTTGATGAGGCGTGAAAGTAAGGATTTGTTTACTGGCGGTCCAGTTTTTCTTGCGAGGCAAGTAATAAGTTTTGGCTCTTGCTGTCTTTTGATTCTGCCGTTCTGGGTTGTACTGAGTTCCAGCATTTGAACACTTCACCCAATTGGTGAGAGCTACAACTGGATTGTAGTGTGCTTTGGTGAAGACTGAGTTTTGCTGTAATCGTTTTACGTTATAGAAATCCTGCACTGAACTACATGAGCAAATATTCTGAAAATGAAATAAAAACTTTCAAAATTGCTTTGACAGTACTTTGGATTAAATCCAAAAATAGAAAGTTTGTACCAGAAAAATACATTGTATAGCTAATGCGCTAATAACCCAGACTGTGTTTCTTCACAACAGCTGTCAATGTCATTTCACATATCCAGGCAGATGATATATGAAGACCGTTGTTTCTCCATCCCTAAACCTACCTCAGTATATTAATTAGCAAATAGTAATTTAGTATTGCTTCAACTACCCCCATCCATATTCGAGGAAGAGCAAAAAAGCTCTCCTTAGTGTCCCAGATAACATTTACCTCTCATTTAATATCTGTAAAACAGATTACTTGGCGATTAACTCTTGTGCACAAATTGACTGCTACGTTTTCTTGAATTATAGCAATGACAACAATTTTTTTAAAGTACTTAATTGGCTGTAAATCATGTCCTGAGGTTGTGAAATGCATAGTTTAAATGCAAGCTCTCCATTTTCTAACTGCCAAGAAATATTCATGTTTATCCATTTGTGTATTAATGTTTCTTTCTTGCTGCATCTGAGCTTTGGTCATAAGAATATAAGAACTAGGAGCAGGAGTAGGCCATCTGGTCCCTTGAGCCTGCTCCGCCATTCAATAAGATCATGGCTGATCTTTTTGTGGACTCAGCTCCACTTACCTGCCCGCTAACCAAAACCCTTAATACCTTTACTGTTCAAAAAAAAATCTATCTACCTTTTCCTTAAACACATTCAACGAGGTAGCCTCAACTGCTTCACTGTGCAGGGGGACTGGTTTAGCACAGGGCTATAGAGCTGGCTTTTAAAGCAGACCAAGGCAGGCCTACAGCACGGTTCAATTCCCGTACCAGCTTTCCCAAACAGGTGCAGGAATGTGGTGACTAGGGGCTTTTCACAGTAACTTCATTTGAAGCCTACTTGTGACAATAAGTGATTTTCATTTAATTTTTCCATTTACCCGCCCACAAACCAAAACCCTTAATACCTCTACTGTTCAAAAAAAAAAATCTGTCTACCTTTCCTTAAAAACATTCAACGAGGTAGCCTCAACTGCTTCACTGTGCAGGGAATTCCACAGATTCACAACCCTTTGAGTGAAGAAGTTCCTCCTCAACTCAGTCCTAAATCTGCTCCCCCTTATTCTGAGGTTATGCCCCGCCAGTGGAAACAACCTCCCTGGTTCTATCTTATTCATTCCTTCATAATTTTATATGTTTCTAGAAGATCCCCACTTCATTCTTCTAAATTCCAATGAGTATAGTCCCAGTCTCCCTTCATAAGCCAATCTTCTCAACTCTGGTATCAACCGAGTGAATCTCCTCTGCAACCCCTCCTGTGCCAGTGCATCCTTTCTCATGTGAGGAGACCAAAGGTGTACACAGTACTCCAGGCTTGGCCTAGTCAGTACCCTATACAGCTGCAACATTACCTCCCTGATTTTAAACTCCATCCCTCTAGCAATGAAGGACAACATTCCATTTGCCTTCTTAATCACCTGCTCCACCTGTAAACCAACCGTCTGCACAGCAGCATGCTGCAATTGTTTTTATCTTCTATCTCCTATCCCCATGACCAGCTCCTGGTCTAAATAAGAAGTGTGATTTCCCTACTTTTAGGTTTTATTTCTAGTGCTTTCAGCTTTATGAAGTTATTTTTGTTGATTGAAGAGATGAATTTGGATAAAATGCTACTACTGTCATTTTTGAAGATAGTCTATTTTTTTTGAACTCGTGTTTAATTTAATGGATCACACTAAATTTCTGATGACTCTACAGAATTGTCATTAGATCACACTTTTTTATATTAATGTTTAATATTAAATTATTGCCATCAGAATTATAAGTTATTTAAATGACACCCAGAAGCTGTTCAATTTCTTCCATGCCACAGATCGATAAAACTGTTCCTCGGTGAACTTTGATGCTCACCTTAAATGGTTAATGTGTAATATCCATCTATTTTCTTTTGAGATAAAATGCTACCCTACACAGGTACTTCTCATGAGTATGAATTGACAGGGTTATCAGTGGATCTATATGAGGAGGAGTACCCATTTCTGGTCCTCTACTATTCCACTTTCCTTCTCAAAGCCCTCGGGCTCATGCTTGAAATTTATGCTTCCAGGTTAATTTAAATTATAACCATGAAAATTCTGTAAAACATTTTTTTCAGACACATCATGCCCAGCTGCTTTCTATTTTTTAAACAACCTGCTGTTCAAGGCATGCACTTGATTTCCAAATGTACACTTTTATCTTCATGTATTAAACAGTCCTAAGTGGAGTTGTAAATTATAAACATAAATATTACTACCTATAAGACTTTTAAATATATCCATATTGTTCCGCTGTAACAAGAGATGATGTCTTTTTAAATTTAAAAAACCCTAAAGCTATGCTAAGATTTATGGCCTTAATAACAGTTACAACATTTTAATAAATTCCACTTAAACGTAAATGCTACAATAGCAGAAAGACATGCTCCATTCTAGCCAATTGTAAAAACCTGTGAAAATAGAATACTGCTGTGACCTGTCAAATGTAATTGAACCTTCAATAAATGTTTTTAAATATGTTGTACGTCAGTTGTAGTAGTTTCCTTAATGTTGTTTCTAATTGACACAAATAGCCTGGTGGCAATATTTCCTAGATGTCACCTGTAGAAAAGAGACCTACAGGTAAGACCACCCTGCAGACTATAAACCAGAACAGATTTTCATCTGTTACATGATTGTGGTTTGTTCCACCAGCTATATTTCAGCACAAATCTCTGAAATGAGCAGAAAAAACACAAAACTGTGAACAAATGTTGTAGTTAGATTAACCACGTACTAAGTACTTTTATTGTAATTCTATGAACAATTAATTTATCCCAACTAGAAAAGAAAATTCTAGTGACGCTTAATTTGTATTAGAAAGAGGTAAGTTTTTCATATCAGCCAGCAGATGGTGCTATTTCAAAGCTGGAGAGATGTTTTCTATGTATCCTATATTGAATTTAGTTTAATTCTGGGGTACTTTATCCTCAGACATATCCTTTTCTCATTTTTCATTGCTTGGTGGTGATTATCGCATTGCCATAAAGAAGAGAACAGGAGAGACTTTATTCATTTGGTGATGCCATAGATAATTTACGAGGCTCATTTTCAAGAAAATGTCTCCTCAAGAACACAAATACAATTATTAAAATGTAATTGGTTTAAACAGAGATAAGCATTTTTAGTATTATGCATAATATTCTAAAATTGCCTTATTTGGCCTGCAGCATATAATTTCATGAAGCTTTGATCTAGCAATTGTACTGATTGATTTATTAAAAAAGATTTGAACATTGGTAAACATTAGAAATAAGGTTTGATTTTCAGTAGTTTTATTTAATGTTTCTGTGCCTGGAAGGGTAAAATCTAGTCACATTCATGCTGGATAATGGTGTTTGTATGTGTCGGGTTTGGTTAAGTTCCTGCTGTGTTTCTGTTGTGCTTAGAGAGGGTTACGGCGTAAAGAATAAATAGAACTAGCAGGGGTTGCTTAGTCACTGGAAGCTCTTGTAAGGATTTAAAAATATTCTATGTTTTTGTATTGGCTGAATTTGTTTTCAGTTGGAGACAGGACCTCAGGGGGTGAACATCTCTCCATTCTGCCAGAAGAAAGACTGGACAGGACGGGACATGCAAAGAAACTAACTTCCTAAAGTAGAGGTTACTGCACAGATAACCAGGGAATTGAGACAGGATGAATGTATAAGATGACTGGAATTGAGTGAACAGAGACCAAGATATTGTTCAGAAGAATTCGAGGAAGAGTTAAAATAAAATGTGTCTGAGATAAAAAAGACAATTACAATAACCAGATTTAAAGTGGGACACCAGCCTTCAAAGGTAAATCAAACATTTGATGACATTTTAATACACTGGATACACTTAGAATTTTAATACAATTGGAGAATTGAGAGTTCAATGAGCAGTTTGCACACCAGTCAAGACAAAAAAAATCTTATAGGTTGCTGTAAAATCCCGGACTGGATTTGCTTTTAAACATTGAGCAGAAGCTTTGTTTAAATGTGCTATTTGTATCTCGTCTGAATTCCGGAATGCAAACCTCTAGCGGAAATTAGAAATCAAATTACAGAAAGCTTCAATGCTAGTTTCACACTTCAGGGTGTCAGCCCAGAATTTGACAGAAAATGCCTCAGACTAGGAACCATCCTCGCATTGGAAACAGGAAAATAAAAAAGGTAAAGGAAAGAGGTGGAACTGACCATGACAATTATGAGAAAAGATTTGAAACATGGTTTTGGGAGTGGAGTTTGGAAACTAATATGGCAATCAGCTGGGGGGGGGGGGGGGGGGGGGCGGGTTCTGAGGAGACATCCACAAACATTCACTTGGGGTTCAGAATGGAGAGTGTATTTGCCCACTGTCATCACGTGTGTTTAAAAGGGATTTTATATTAATGAGACCATTGTAGATGAAGATGTAGTTTGTAATCCATGTTAATCCTAAAATTTATGTGTAATTGTCAAGCGAAGGGGGGGAGTAAAGGAGTAAGAGTATTGTATCATAATCCAATTTTTTCATGTTTAATAGAAGTTTTTCTTTCTTGTTGTTAAAACTAATTAGCAGTCCTGTGACTCTGTTCCTCCACGTTTTATTTTTAAAAGAAATAAAAGTTACGGTCTTTCGAGGCGGTTCCCTTCTGAGATCTTCTCATCCAGTTAGAACATTAACTGGGATCACCACCGTTCTTATTTCAGACTTCGAGCATCTGTGGTATTTTGTTTTTGCATAAAAAAACTATTTTAAAAATCGGAATTGCTCTATAGACTCTATGATCTAAAAAAACTTTAAACAATAGTAACATGATTATGAATTGTCAAACAGATGAAGATTCCCTTTTCTCTTTCATCTTTCATTCTTATTCATTTTAATATGGCCAGGTTCTGTGCGCTACAAGCAGCATGGTCAGTTCCACCTCTTTCCTTTACCTTTTTTATTTTCCTGTTTCCAATGCAAGGATGGTTCCTAGTCTGAGGCATTTTCTGTCAAATTCTGGGCTGACTCCCTGAAGTATGAAACTAGCATAGAACATAGAACAGTACAGCACAGAACAGGCCCTTCGGCCCTCGATGTTGTGCCGAGCAATGATCACCCTACTCAAACCCACGTATCCACCCTATACCGTAACCCAACAACCCCCCCCCCCCCCCTTAACCTTACTTTTTAGGACACTACGGGCAATTTAGCATGGCCAATCCACCTAACCCGCACATCTTTGGACTGTGAGAGGAAACCGGAGCACCCGGAGGAAACCCACGCACACACGGGGAGGATGTGCAGACTCCGCACAGACAGTGACCCAGCCGGGAATCGAACCTGGGACCCTGGAGCTGTGAAGCATTTATGCTAACCACCATGCTACCGTGCTGCCCAATACAGCGTATTGCCCAATAGCATTGAAGCTTTCTGGTATTTGATGAGGAAGAATCAGCTTGTCCTTGGTTAGAAGCAAACTTATTCTCAAACTTGGGAGATCATTTCACGTGAGTCTAAATTGAAAAACGGCAGATAATACTGCGACATGTGTAGCTAAATTTCAAAGAAGATGTTGCAATTCTGATCCACAATACAGCGACCTATTGATACCAGTGGAAATAATGCCTGAATGATGTATTATGCATTGAGCACAGTTTATGTTGTTTCTCCACAAGAAAGCCAATCATCTCAGACCCCTGTCTGCTTTTGCTTCCCTCAATGACTGATTCAATTTGGGTCAGGTGGAGAGGGATTTGAAAATAATGGTCCAAGATGTATTCAATCTCACACAACTATAGATCTTTGAATGTCAGTTTTCTTCATTTCTAGCGATATTCTTGAACATGCTGCTGAGCGTTAAGCAAGAGTATCCTGATTCATTCTGTAGTATTCTGTGAGACTGGCGACTATCAATTAGATGAACAAATAAATGGTTTATTAAGGTAAGTAACTATTTGCAGAGAGTGAGATAAAGGCTACCGTATCTCATGACCTCAGACGCAAAAAGCTGGCAAGGAAACCCCATACTCAGCTCCAGGATTCGCCCAATTGGCCAAACAAGTCACATGACCTTCTGAGAACCCACCCCTTTAAAGGGGTATGCTGCCAAAATTCCCTGTTTGTTTTTTATTTGTGGAAATTGTTTTGTCTTTGTTTGCAGATTTTCCTGGTGAATTGACCGTAATTATGAACTCACATTGAATAAATCATAATTATGAACCAACGTCTGCCATTGTTGAAATAATATTGGTGATTAAAAGTAATTAATTACCATTATATTTGTTAATGGGTTCACGCCTGTTGAGTACGTGAGATTTCATGTAAAATTGTATCAAATGTATGCATTACATGAGAGGCTTGTTTAGCACAGTGGGCTCAATTCCCGTACTGGCCTCCCCGAACAGGCGCCGGAATGTGGTGACTAGAGGCTTTTCACAGTAATTACATTGTAACCTATTTGTGACAATAAGCTATTATTTATTATTATTACAACCTTCAAATAGATGAACATTATTGCTGCCAATATTACTGAATCGGTAAGCCCACCAAAGATGGAAGTGGGAAGGCCACTCAGCTAGCCATGTGTCACTTCCAGTTGGTATCAGCGTAGATATACTGGAGTGCATTCTGATATCATAGTAAAATGCTATGGTAAATTGTTTTTACAAGGATTAACAAATTCACGTAAGTTCCATTTGCAGTTGGTGTGGATAGAATAGGATGTGAAATACAATTAAATCACATCCTCAGATCAACCCCAGTCATAGTCCTTTTAGCACAAACAATTTATTCAAAATGTAAAGTTCTGCAATATTTTGGAAGCGTATTGTAGGTGGTTTTCTAAAATGACTGATGGTTTTGTGTAATATTTCTTTGCAGTACATCATTATTTACCAGTGACTAGCAGTTTACACTGTTTCAAAGCTTTTTGTTAATTTAATTTAAATAATATGTTCATTGCTGTAATTAACTTATTAGGCCTAAGTGATAGACCAAAATAACTCCTGTTCTCCTAAGTACTACAAACCTTTTCTTGGTTCTTTGCTCAGTTGGTCATACTTCTGAGCTTTGAGGGCATAATTTAGACTGACATTTCATTAACAAAAGTGAGTATGATGCAGTGTCAGAGATGCTGTGTTTTGGATGAATCATTAAAACTAAATTCCTGATCTCCTGGTTCACGTGATTGCAAAAATCCCACAGCACTATTTAAAGAGCAGGAAAGTTTCTTGGTGTCTTGGCCAACATTACTCTCTCAGCCAATACCAACAAATCAGATTGGTCTGGGGTTTCTGCTCAACTGTTTAATTTTCTTTGTTGCAAAGCTCCCAATATAGCTGGCAAAAGATGGCGGAATTTTCACTGCAAATTACATTCAGCACAACTTTGTTTTCTACGATGTTTTGCGCTAGTTCAAAAACTATTGTGCCCTGTCCACAAAATTGGTCGTGCCCCCAGGCAGAAATAATCACTATTGTGAGTTTCACTAATTATTTGCAAACCTTCAACGGGGCTCTGAGCTTAAGCTGGAACTTTTTGGTGCAAGGAAATTAATAGGGACGTTTCGAAAGCCTTAGAATTATTTTTATTTAAATTACTAAGGAACTGCTTCAGAGTTGTATATATTTAATTTACTAAGGAACTCACCAGTGTGCCCCAAGCTAACTAGGAAATAGTTTCGTAAATTTTTTAAAGTCATTTTCAGAAATTTAAAATTGGGTTTCTAGAAGATGGGCGATGCAGTCTGGATTTAAATTGTTTATTCTTTGCAGAAACCCCATTTTCAGCATTATTAATCAAAGTTTATGCAGGTACCAATTCATAAATATATCAAGGAAACTCATTTTGCAAGTAGAAATTTATTGAATAAAATATTATGATTTAAAAAATCAGACTGCTTGATTGCAAATTTTGAGTTTTGTAATTTGTAAAGAAGTTTGGGCAGAAACTTGGGCTGGGATTTTCTGCTCCTATTTGCATTGGACAAGTTCGGCAACAGGAGCAGAATATATCGCAAGAAGTCCAAAGTTGCGTTTTACGTCAGCCTTCAAGCTTGCCCCGATCATCCTCCTCCCCCATCTGTGGTAGCTGACTCTCCTGCCATTCAGTGTCAGGAACATAATTGTAATACATTTGCATCTCATTATCAGGACCATGCGTTGTAATCATAGAGCAATCCTGCCCCTCTGCCTCCGCCCCGTCAAAAAATCCATCCATGCCGGCGGGAATCATGACTGGCTTCAAAAGGCTTACACCTGGCGAGCACACCTCTGAGCTGCTCCACGTATTAAGAGGATCCCTACTCAGACGTGGGAATGACCGGACTTTGACTCGGGGTTACCCGGCTTTGTATTGAGGCTGACCACGCTCTGTCGCTGGGATGACCAGGCTCTGACCCTGGGGGTGACTGGGCTCTGACCCTGGGGGTGACTGGGCTCTGACCCTGGGGGTGACTGGGCTCTGACCCTGGGGGTGACTGGGCTCTGACCCTGGGCGTGACTGGGTCCTGACCCTGGGGGTGGGTGGACTCTGACCCTGGGGGTGAGTGGACTCTGACCCTGGGGGTGGCCGGGCTCTGACCCTGGGGGTGACTGGGTCCTGTCCCTGGGGGTGACTGGGTCCTGTCCCTGGGGGTGACTGGGTCCTGTCCCTGGGGGTGACCGGGCTCTGACCCTGGGGGTGTCCGGGCTCTGACCCTGGGGGTGGGTGGACTCTGACCCTGGGGGTGGGTGGACTCTGACCCTGGGGGTGACCGGGCTCTGACCCTGGGGGTGACTGGGCTCTGACCCTGGGGGTGACTGGGCTCTGACCCTGGGGGTGACTGGGCTCTGACCCTGGGGGTGACTGGGTCCTGTCCCTGGGGGTGACCGGGCTTTGACCCTGGGGGTGACTGGGTCCTGTCCCTGGGGGTGACCGGGCTCTGACCCTGGGGGTGACCGGGCTCTGACCCTGGGGGTGACTGGGTCCTGTCCCTGGGGGTGACCGGGCTCTGACCCTGGGGGTGACCGGGCTCTGACCCTGGGGGTGACCGGGCTCTGACCCTGGGGGTGACTGGGTCCTGTCCCTGGGGGTGACCGGGCTCTGACCCTGGGGGTGACCGGGCTCTGACCCTGGGGGTGACTGGGTCCTGACCTTGGGGGTGAGACCAGGCTTCGACTCGTGTGGGGTGGGGGGGGGGGGGCGTCTCACCAAGCTCTGACTCGGGGTGGGGTTAGCAGGCTCTGACCCGGTGTGGGGGGGGGGGGGGGGGGGGTTGGGGGGGTTACTAGGCTCTGACTCGGGGTGTGGGGGGGAGGTGGTTTACCAGGCTCTCACTCCGTGGCCACCAGGCTCTGACTCAGGATGGGGGAGGTAACCAAACCCTGATGTGGGGGTGGTCACCAAGCTCTGACCCGGGTGCTGGGGTGGGGGGGTGTGTGATGAAGGAGAGATCACCAGTCTCAACTCGGGTGGGGTCACCAAGCTCTGACTCCGTGAGTGTGATCCACGTGGATGTGTAATGGGTGTGTGAGTTGAGACTGATCAGAAGGTTAGTCAATGGGTAGACATGTAGTGGATAATATTGAATGACAATACAGCGAAGTCTGATGTGTTGCATTTTAGTAGTATTCAATTCTAGAAGGGGGGATGCAGGAGCAGAAGGATCTGTTTGAAGGTGACAGACTGATTGAGACAGCAGATAATATGACTGAGGTGATCATGGACTTAAAAAGTAGAGACCTAGGGTGGGTTTTATCTTTTTTTGACTATGAGTCAACTCAGACGGAAATAGTGGTGTGTAACTTTTCAGCTGCACTGCTGGTTTTCCAGCCATATTCTTTGACAGACTGAATCAAAAATTCCTGGTTTCACGTGCCAGTCATACCCGCCAGCAGCCTCGGCCCCTGACAATTGGGGAACCTTTTTTAAAGGGTGCCGCGATCTGAAAAAAATACAGAAAAAGGATCACCCCACGGACACAGAATAGTCACCATTGGAATTCCCCAATCCCCGACCCAAAACCTCCCCAATAGAAGCCCACCCAGCAATCCCAGGGACCAGTATCAGGAGGCACTAACGGGGTACTGCCCATCCATGACCCTCTCCGCTGAATGCGGGGGGCGGGGGAGGGGGGGGGAGGGGCTGGGGGGGGGGGGGCGGCTGTACTTATCTGTACCCCCGGTAGCTTCTCTTCGCCAGGACCCTGTCTTTACAGGCCTGTTGTAAACCCCATTTACAAAGAGGAGTTCCTTATATGGGGGTGATTCAGCGGGAAGGCCCGCTAATTACTTTTGAATTTATGGTAATAGGGTTCCTGACCTTTCATGGCACGTCTGGTGTGGGAGAGGGGACTATCTCAACCGGAAATCCCAAGAGCGTATAGGCCGTTTTGAGGCTCCTGTTGGATTCTCAGCCCCCTCCAGCTTTCCCGCCTGCCAAAAAATCTACCCCATAGAGTACAAAAGCAAGGAAAGTATTGTGAATGTTTGAGAAACACTGATTCAACTTCCGAGTATTGAGTGCAATTCTGGACAGTGCACTTTAGGGAGAATGTGAAGACATTGGCAGACATGATAGCTCAGTTGGGAGATCGTTTGAGTGAGGATCTAAAGGCTCCTGGTTCACTCCTGAGTTTCAACATCAGGGCGAGTGCTGGCTTTCCTCGCTAACTGTCAAGTTGCCCTGCCTTTATGGGTGGCATGATGGCACAGTGGTTATCACTGTTGCTTCACAGTATCAGGGTCCCGGGTTCGATTCCTGGTTTGGGTCACTGTCTGTGTGGAGTCTACATGTTCTCCCTGTGTCTGCGTAGGTTTCCTCCGGGTGCTCCGGTTTCCTCCCACAAGTACCGAAAGACATGCTGTTAGGTAATTTGGACATTCTGAATTCTCCTTCCATGTACCCGAACAGGTGCCGGAATGTGGACACTAGGGGGATTTTCACAGTAACTTCATTGCAGTGTTACTGTCAGCCTACTTGTGACACTAATAAAAAATATTATTATTATGATTCACAAGAATGTTTCCAGGGATTTCAGTTACATGGATCGATTGACGAAGGCTCAGACTGCTCTCTTCAGAGCTGAGAACTTTGAAGGAGATTTGATCAAGGTGCTGAAAATTGAGGGCTATGGACAGAGTAGATAGAGAGCAACTGTTCCATGGGTGACCGCATCAGAAATAAGAGGATTCTGATTTAAGACAATGGCAACGTGAGGAAGCGAGTGGTTAGGATCTGGAATGTACTGCCTGAGAGCGTAATGGAGGCAGATTCAATCGTGGTTTTCAAAAGGAAATTGGATAATTACTTGAAGAGAATAAAATTGCAAGGCTAAGGGGAAAAGGCAGAAGAGTAGGACTAGCTGAGTAGCCCTAAGGCAGAGCCGGCAGGGAAAAGGCTGTAACCATTCTATGATCCTAGTATACTATCTCCTCTGATTGCAATATGATATTACATAATTGCCATAATTCTGCATAATTTATATTTTGAAATGGCAACAAATTATTTCTTTATATTATGACTAAATAAGTTCTTAAGTACATTACACACCAGAAGGAACATTTCATGTAACACCATAACTAAAATATTTGACAACTATTAAAACGCTTTAATTTCCATTGAGTTGTGACCCAATTTATTTATTTTTGTTTTGCTGTAGGCAACTTAAATATTTGTGATGTACTGTATATGTCAAATTTACCAACATGAAATTAAGTATTTGACCAGCCATTCGACAAGCCTTCAGGCTAATGCATGCTACATAAGAGTATGTAATTAAAACCACATGAACTGGAAAATCATAGGTTATAGTGATCTACATGACTGTAAATGGTTCTTATCACTATTGTTTTGAATAAATTTTCTCTTTCTGCATGTGCCTTTACTTTTAAAGGAAAAATGTAAAAAGTTCTGTAGAAAGGTAAAGCTCCTTTTGCGACACATATATTCAGTTTTTCACAAGCAAAAATACTCTTCCAATCTATCTTTTTGTGAAAATCTGCCCATATATATTGTGTGGGTTCTCAATATAATAAACAATTTGCATCATTGCATAGATAAGCGGATATGTAATAGCTCGATTCACTCATTAGAGAGCAATTAAACAATGACTTAAAAGGATTTAGTGTTTGAAATTAAGAGAAAATAGCAATTATGCAAAAGAAATGGCTATTAAAGTGTCACAGTAGCCAGTGGTTCCACATATGTAAATAAATACTAAGCTTGCATTTATATAACACCGTTTACATTGACACATATTCACAAAGTACTGCAAAACCAATTAATTTACTCTGAAATTTACTCACCGTTGTTCTGCAGGCAGACTGCCAATTTGCAAGTGGCAAACTTAATGTTTGGAATGTTTCCAGTCTCTTTGCACGTTCTTATTCAATTTGCTGAAAATATTTTCTCAGCTGAACTAAATAAAAAAGTTGGATAACTTACAATACTTGTAAGTATCCACAAGTATTTAGTGTTGAGCCCTAATAAAATTCTCTTTCAGGTTTATTTTATATTTTGACAAAGTATAAGGTATGAGCTAAAACCATCTACTCCCTCACAAGGTATTTCCCACATCGGGATACTGTACACCAATTCTTGCAGAAGAGAAACAATACTTTATAAAATATATTTTCAAAAGTTTGTATGTTTGTGACATTGTGCTACTCTTTAAATGTAAAATGTATTTAAGTATGAGAAAATTGGCAGAAGCTAACAAATGTGACCTGTAAATTGCAATGTTAAATAGTTGCAATTATTTTCTGAATATTTATTTTGCAATGCACTGAACTACTGTAACCACACAATTGATAAAAATTGTATTGTGCAAATTATTTAGACAATCATGACAGTTATTTAATTACACTAATTAATTATTGCAAGTAAAAGTACAATAGGCAATTGTATTTTACTTTTATGCTGGCCATCAATTTCAAAGGAGGCAGAGTTAATTTAGAACTTGGATTGGCAGGAAGAATGAATAGTGGGGCCGTCTATTCCCCAGTACACACAAATTGACATTTTGTTCAATAATGTCAACCTTTAACAAGATATAATTTGCTGCCAGAGTTTCTGATAATCGTGATGTGTTAGGCTGCACCTGCAGAATACGTCAGTCCTAAGGTACTTCAGGCCAGATCAGGGTCAGAGCTGCAGGAGGGGATCTGGTTAATGTTCATGGAACGGTCTTCCAAAAAAAAAAGTTAGAAGGTTTATGGCGGTGCTGTTTTGCGTATAGACGCTTCAACTTCAAAAGACAAACAACAGAAACACTGGTACAAAAGCAAAAACACTGGGTTCCTCTCCTGCCGTGCTCAGCACTTTGCAAGAGTTAGAAGCAAGATCATTCTTGATGATTACATGTTTAAAATGTTTGCCTTCATTTTATTTACTTCCTTCCAAATGTTCTGCTTTGTAAGAAAAAGTGTTTAATTTTAATGATAGTTCATTGTTTGTTACAGACAGCCCTTTCATCAGCATTAGGCTATGATAAGAGAAAAATAAACCAACATTTTTAGAAGTTTATTGCTATTACTGTCTGCTTTTTGGAGTACCGCAGATATTTATCAATATTTTAAAGTAGGTGAGAAAAAAAATTAAAATGAATAAATAACATTTAACTCAAAGGAATGTTTCTTTCCTATTGTTTTTCAGATAGTTTAATTTTCACTATGTTGTTTCACAAGAACCCATTGAGTATTATTGAAATGGTTTGCCCTTCCATTGCTCTATACAGGTGAAGAATGTCTGACACTTTGAAACGTGCAAGTAGTAACAGTGATAAAATCTGAAATGTTGGTTTAATGTTGCTGTAAAAAGTACATTCTAAGTCCTGAACATCTAAAGAATTTAGAAAGATAAAGCAAACTAATTCAAATAGCACATTGCAAGAATATTTAATCATGCAGCGGTTTTGTCTCAGTCCCTGGGTTTGTACTTAATAAAGGATGTAAAAAAAGTAAAATATTGCATTGTTATAAAACATAAAGGGCTATTAAACATTTCCAAATTCTTATTTTGTGCAATTGATGTAATGTATATATTTTCTCTAAACTAATAAATGCAAGAGATTTACCTATTTCTATAAAAGCTCAACAATTTACTACCTGTGCACTGTAAATACAGAGCATCTCTTTTCCTCATCCCAACCCAACCTCCTTATGTATCTGAACAAATATCTACCTCCCAATTCACTTGCAGTTGCATTTTCAAAAGTGCATCTAGTCTTTGCCCCTCCATTCGCCGCACCATTTCTGCGGCTACTGATTAACTCAACCGCACCCTCAATTCCACCTTTGATGTCCTAGCTCTCCCCTCTCTCCCCCACCCCCACCACCCACAACTTACTTACTCTCTCTCTCTTTCACCCTGTCAATTCTCTATGGTATGGCCCTCATCTCTGCTCCTTTAATTCCAAGGGACACAAACTTGAAAGGAAATGGCAAACAACTGATTTAAGCAGATCTACCAGGTTTATCCTGGAATGCAAAGATAACCTCCGGCTTCTTTCCTAAACCTCTCTAGCCTGACCCCTCTGTTCTCACCTCCTTAGTTTGAGGAACTCATGGACTTCTTTGTCACTAGGATCGAGATAATCCGATCAGCTGTCACTGTCGTGTCCCTCCCTTCTACTAGCCCACTTGGCCAAATTTTGTTTAATATACCCCTGCCCTAGCCATGAACTTGCAACTTTTACTAGTTTGTCTCCTAACTCCCATATTGCTCTCTCTGAGCTCATCTTGTCCATGACACTCAGCTCCTGTTCCCTCAATATTATTCCTGCTAAAATGCTGAGCAATGATTTGCCCCTTTTGGCACCCATGTTAGCTGATATTGAAAACAGTTCTCTCTTCCATCATGTCGCTCCCTACTGTAAATCTACCCTCATCACCCTCTCCTCAAAAAAAACTCTAGACCCAATGTTCTTGAAAATTACTCTAACCTCCTTGCCTCTGTCACCTTTCAAATGCATTCCCAGATTCAAAAAACTTCAGGTTTGAATTCCTCCAATCAGGTTTTTGCTCCTGCCAAAGTACTTCAGAAGCTCTTGACAAAGTTACAAATCCTGTATGTGACTGTAACAAAGTTAAACCTATCCTCCACATCCTTTGCAAACAGCCTTTGACATGATTGACCACATTATCCTCCAATGTCTCTCCACTGCCATCCAGCTGGACCGCACTCCTCTCACCTGGTTCCATTCTTACCATCTAATTGTATCCAGAGAATTGTTTGCAGTGGCTTCTCTTCCTACTTCCCCACTGTTACCTCTGGCTTCTGGCAAGGATCTATCCCTCCTAATTCTCATCTACGTGCTGCCCCTCAGCAACATCATCTGAAGGCACAGTGTTGGTTTTCACGTATACACTGACAAAACTCAGCTCTGTCTCATCACCATCTCTCTGGATTCCTCCATTGTTGCTAAATTATCAGACTCCTTATCCAACATCCAGGATTGGATGAGCAGAAATTTCCGCCCATTTAATATTGGGAAGACCGAAGATATTGGGCGCGATTCTCCGCAAATGCGGCAAGTCGTAAAGGCTGCCGTGAAACTGGCCGTGTTTCACGGCAGCCTCCGCAACCCCTCCCGGGATTCTCCCCCCCGGGCAGGGCTAGCAGCGGGGCCCCGTGAAGCACGGCATCGCGGGTTTAGCGACCGTCGCTATGTCCGCACGCCAAGCGTCACGCCGGCTGACGCGCACGATGACGTCAGCCGCGCATGCCCGGGTTGGACGGCTCCAACCTGCGCATGCGCGGATGATGTCATCACGCAGACGCGTCAAACCCGCGCATGCGCGGGCCGCCATGCCCCTCAGCCGCCCCGCGGACTGATCCTGTGGGGCGGCAGAGGGAGAAAGAGTGCGTCCGTAACCGATCACGGGCCCATGCCCCCCTTGGCACGGCTGTGGTACTGCCGTGCCAATCGGGGCCCTGGATGCCCAGAACGGGCATGTTGCGGCCGTTTTTACGACAGCAGCAAGTAGGTGTGTTTGCTGCCGTAAAAACGGCCGTAAAGGCCTGGGAACTCGGCCCATCAGCCTGGGGAGAATCGCTGTTCGCCGTAAAAAACGGCGAGCAGCGATTCGTGTCGTGGGGCGGCCGTGGGGTGGGGAGAATAGTGGGAGGGCGGGAAAAATGTCGGGAAGGCCCTCTCGCTATTCTCCGACCCGTCGTGGGCAGCGGAGAATCGCGCCCATTGTTTTCAGTCCCAATTCTAAACTCCATTCCCTTCCTCTTCCCAATAATAGTCTGAGATTAAGCCAGTCTGTTCACATCCTTGGTATCACACTTGATCCCAAGAAGGGCTTCCCATCTCATATTAGTGCCATCACTAAGACTGCCTATTCACCCTCTGTGGCACTGTCTAACATTGCCCCTTCTCAATTGATCTGCTGATGAAATCCTTTGAAATGCCTTTATAGAACAGTACAGCACAGAACAGGCCCTTCGGCCCTCGATGTTGTGCCGAGCAATGATCCCCCCACTCAAACCCACGTATCCACCCTATACCCGTAACCCAACAACCCCCCCTTAACCTTACATTTTAGGACACTACGGGCAATTTAGCATGGCCAATCCACCTAACCCACTTTTGTTACCCTTAGACTCAATTATTCCAACTGCTCCTAGCTGCTCTCCCACATTTTACCCTCCCTAAACCTAAGGTCATCCAAACCTCTGCTGCTCCTGTCTAAACTCACAGAAAATCCTGCTCCCATGTCACCCCTGTGCTCACAGACCTACATTAACGTTTAGAATAACATCTTGATTTTAAAATTGTTATCATTGGGTGAAATTTTTCAAACTGGAAGCTGGGACAGAATTTTTCCAAGATGATTAAGGGAATGGATAAGGTAGACGTGGAGCCAATGCATCTTCTTATGGGGCATTCTAGACTGAGAGGTCATTGTCTTCGGATAAGAGTAAACAAATTTAAAATGGAGTTAAGGAGAAACTACTCCTCCCAAAGAGTTGAGAATCTGTGGAATTCGCTACCCCAGAATGTGATGGAAGCTGAGACGGTGAGTAAATTTAAGGAGGAGTTAGACAGATTTTTAATTGGTATTGGGTTGAAGGGTTATAGAGAACGGACAGGAGGCCAGGATGAGATCAGCCATGATTGAATGGCGGAGCAGACCCGATGGGCCAAATGGCCTAATTCTGCCTCTATATATTATGCACTTATGACCCACCTGCAGATTCATTGGGAGGAGGGGGAGGGGGGAGGGGGGGGGGGGGGGGGCGGCGAGGGCGGTGGCATGGTAGAGAATTGGCAGGTGCCAAAAACTTGATTTCACTACACTGAATTTCCTGCCCACCATGGCAGATCGCAAACCCACTAGAGGCTGTCGTGAAACTGATTTGCATCCAGCTAAGGGATGCAAATGCAGGCCTGACCAGAATCGTTCCTCCATCCCTCACACTCCAATTCCCCATGACACCAGCAGGAAAAAAATGCCAGTCCAGAAAACATCTGGAACAGTGTGCCATGCTGAAGTCGGGACCAACCTGAACGATGCCTCGGCAGCCTCCAGAGCTCAAGGTGGAGTCGCCGTCAACCCTGAACTGCAGAACAACACAGCGGTGGGTGGAGGGAGCTTCTAGGTTCCGTGTCATGAGCAGGTCGATCTTCCAACCTCAGAATGTTCCTGGAGACCCATCTTCTTCCTCAGGAGGTCCATCTTCTTTCTTCAAAAGTATCTCAGTGATATTGGATGTCATTTTAATATGGAACCCGGATATGATAACTGGACTCGTGCCATCATGTCCAACCTGCCACGGAATAGGACGTAAAACCCCTGGTTGTATAGTTAATTAGGTCAGGGCTGGGAGATATGGCATGATTTCCTACTAGTCTCCGCAGCAGTGTACACTCCATGTTTATCACCCGGCCATGGGATTTGTCCGAGATGGGAGAATTTCATCCCAAGTGCGGCAATGGGCTGAAAGTCAGCATGATTTATGTTGGGCAGCAGGCTGGATTTATCTACCCAATTTTCAACCTTTCAGTGGGAATGCATCAATGAGGAGCTTGTCGAATCTCGTGGTGGGTTGGACCGGGACCTGTCATTACCTTATAGGGTTGAAGGTTTTGATGCTGTATTTTAATGGGGCAGGCACAGACATTCTCTCTCAGCACCACAGGGCTGGTTTAGCACAGTGGGCTAAACAGCTGACTTGCAAAGCAGAACAAGGCCAGCAGTGCGGTTCAATTCCTGTACCAGCCTCCCCGAACATGCGCCGGAATATGGCGGCTTTTCACAGTAACTTAATTTGAAGCCGACTTGTGACAATAAGCGATTTTCATTTAATTTCATTTCATTTCAGCAGGCCAGGTGTGATGTTTGAACTTCTGCACTATAGTGCTCAAACAATCAAAACCCTCGACTCAAGGCTCTCAGGGGATTCTCCTCAAGGCCATCCAGGAAAGAAAGGAGGTCCTCTTTATGAGGGATGGGAGCACAAGTTCCTCCCACGCTACTCTGCAAATGACGTATTATGTTGGATCCTGCCTAGTCAATCACTAATTTTCTCTTCTCTCTAATGTAGCCATCAGCAAGAAAAGATGCGGCATCCACAGCAGAGATGGAGACAGCCTGGCAGCCTATTGACTGCTAGACCCGTTGCCTGAGATAATTTTGGCGAGTGTCCTCACCTCAGCTCCAGTCCGCAGAGCACATCAGATGACGAGATCGAGGTTAGGTGGATTGACCATACTAAATTGCCTTTGGTGTCCAAAAGAAAAGGTGGGGTTACAGGTATAGAACATAGAACTTACAGTGCAGAAGGAGGCCATTCGGCCCATCACCTCTGCACTGACCCATTTAAGCCCTCACTTCCACCCCACCCCACAACCCAATAACCCTTCCTAACCTTTTGGGTCACCAAGGGCAATTTATCATGGCCAATCCACCTAACCTGCACGTCTTTGGACTGTGGGAGGAAACCGGAGCACCTGGAGGAAACCCACTTAGACACGGGGAGAACGTGCAGACTCCGCACAGACAGTGACCCAGCGGGGTTACGGTGTCCAAAAAGATTATGTGGGGTTACTGGGTTACGAGGATAGGGTGGAGGTGTGGGCTTAAGTAGGGTGTTATTTACAAGGACCTGTGCAGGCATAATTGGCTGAATGGCCTGCTTTTGCAGTGTAAATTCTATGATCATATTATGTTCACCTGCACCAGCGCAGATAGCTGCGCCTCGGTGTATCCTGGTTCCAGAGCAGGTTCAGGGTCACAATCTGCTGATCATCCCACCAACATGGGTCCACAGCCAGCAGAGGCAGTGGCAGCTAAGATTTCTTACACATAAGAACATAAGACACCCTAGGGGCTGGTGGAGACCAGTCGCCTGCTGAGTCCACGATACAAAGATAGGCGGAGGAACATCAGGCAGAATTGTCAGAGGCCCTCACCAGACTGGAACAAGGGTAGTGAAATCCGTCCACATTCTGTTTGATGTTGTGGCTCTGGCATGCGAGTGAATCAAGGTCTCTGTAGGGAGGGTGACACCATTTCACACGCTCTGCCTGTTACCCCATTAACTCCAGTTGCTCAGACCAGAGCAGGGGACCCTTAACAGTCTGGGGTCGTCCAAGCCTTGGGCCTCCAGAGGACACTTGCCAAAGTTATCTCACAACACAGTCAACAGGCTTCCTCTATCTCTGCTGGTGATGTCACAGCTGCACGTGAATTTAGCGGGGAGTTTAGAAAAATGAAGTTTTGAATGACTGCTGTTCATTCACTGTTTATAATCTTCAATATTGTGAATATATTTCACATTTATCCTTCTCCAAGTCTGTTATTGAACAGTTAATTGATGTGATGCAAAGTCCCACGATCATGCAGAGCTCAAAATAAACCCTCTTGGGATGTTGGAGGTAGATAGGAGTTATGCAGAAGATGGGGAGCCAGCAAAGTTGGAAAAGAGGAAGGAACTACAGGCGAGCTTTGACCGACTATCTACCAGGAAGGAGGTGCGCCAACTGAGGCGAGCAAGGGGAGCAGTTTACGAGCATGGAGATAAAGCGTATGTTAGCAGGTCAGCTCCAGAGTGAGGCAGCGGTTAGGGAAATTGTTCAGTTGAGGGACAGGGCAGGGAAGTTGGTGGTGGCTCCGGATCTGATTAACAAGGTCTTTGAGGAATTTTCTGAGAGGTTGTACAGGTAGAGCCACCTGAGGGAGACCGGGAGATGCTGGAATTTCTCGATGGGTTGGAGTACCCAAGTTAGGGGAGGGGGACAGTGCGACATTGGAAGGAGTGATAGTGGAGCAGGTGATAAAAGATGCGATACGGAGGATGCAGTCAGAGAAGGTGGCAGGGCCAGATGGGTTTCCAGTGGAATATTATAAAAAATTCAAGGATAAGCCGGTATCGCTGATGGTGGGGATGTTTGAAGAGGCGATAGGGAAGGGGGTGTTGCCACAAACTTTGGGGCAGTCATCGATTTCCCTGTTGCTAAAAAAAGATAAGGACCCGACAGAGTGCGGGTCGTATAGACCCATATCACTTTTGAATGTGGACGCAAAAGTATTGGCAAAGGTACTGCCGGGTAGGCTGGAGGAGTGTCTCCCGAAGGTGATCGGTGAAGATCAGACGGGGTTTGTGAGAGGGAGGCAGCTCTTTTCAAATGTTAGAAGGGTATTGAACGGGGTTATGGCACCGGCGGAGTGGAGGGAAACAGAGGTGGTTGTTGCATTGGACGCTGAGAAGGCATTTGATCGGGTAGAATGGGGGTACTTGATGGCAGTTCTGGAGCGGCTTGGGATTGGACCAAGATTTGTGAACTGTGTGAAGCTACTATATAAGGAGCCGAGGGCGAGTGTCCACGCAAACAACATTATCTCGAGATACTTTTCTCTCCACTAGGCAGGGATGTCCTACGCCCCCCCCCCCCCCCCCCCCCCCCCCCCCGCTGTTTGCAGTCGTGATTGAGCCGTTGGCCATCGCATTAAGAAGTTTGGGGGTATGCAAAGGAATAGTGTGAGGGGGGAGGGAATAGAGCATACTGAGTCCTTATATGCCGATGACTTGCTGTTATACGTGTCGGAACCGAGTGTGTCGATAGGGGGAATATTGGAGCTGCTTCGAGTGTTTGGGTCTTTCTCGGGGTACAAACTAAATCTAGACAAGAGTGAGTATTTTGTGGTGTCTCGGCCGGGGGTGGGGGGGCTGCCATTCCATAGGTTAGGAACTCACTTTAGATACCTGGGGGTGCAGGTTGCCTGGGAGTGGGAGGGGGGGGGGGGGGGGGCTCCGCAGGTACAACATTTCTAGTTTGGTGGGAAGAGTGAAAGCTGATCTGGCAAGGTGGGATGGTCTCCCTCTGTCACTGGCGGGTCGTGTACAGGCGGTTAAAATGAATGTGTTGCCACAATTTCTGTTTATTTTTCAATGCCTGCCGATTTTCCTGCCAAAAGCTTTTTTCAGAGAGATTGAGGGAATAATTACTCTGTTCATATGGGGAGGGAAGGTGGCCAGAGTTAGAAAGGTGCTGCTACAGAGGGGAAGGCAGGCAGGGGATTTGGGTCTTCCGAACCTGATGTATTACTTCTGGGCGGCGAATGTGGAAAAGGTGCGGAGCTGGGTCAGAGGGGTTGATTCTCAGTGGGTCAGAATGGAGGAGAGTTTGTGCAGGGGGGTCGGGATTGAAAGCACGAGCAACTGCACCGCTCCTACGCCCCCGGGGAAATACTCAGGGAGTCTGGTAATAATAGCTTCATTGAGAATTTGGAGGCAGTTTCGCCAACACTTCGGGTTGGGGCAGGGTGAAGGGAAATGCCGATTCGGGGGAATCACAGATTCGAGCCAGGGAAGTGGGATGGAAATTTTCGGAAATGGGAGGAGAAGGAGATTAAGACACTAAAAGATTTGTTTCTTAGGGGTCGGTTTGCCGGATTGAAGGAGCTGGAAGCGAAGTATAGGCTGGAGCAGGGGGAAATTTTTAGATACATGCAGGTTTGAGATTTTGCCAGAAAGGAGATACAGAGCTTCCCGGTGGAGCCGGCCTCCACATTGCTGGAGGAGGTGCTGATGACGGGGACTGGAGAAGGGGGTAGTTCGGCGATTTATAGAGCTATTCTGGAAGAGAAAGCACCACTGGAAGGGATCAAAGCAAAGTGGGAGGAAGAGTTGGGAGAGGATATGGAGATGGGGTTCTGGTGTGAGGTGCTCTGGAGGGTGAACGCCTCCTCCTTGTGTGCGAGATTGGGGCTGATACAGCTGAAGGTGGTACACAGAGCACACCTCACGAGGGCGAGGATGAGCAGATTATTTGAAGGAGTAGAAGATGTGTGTGAATGTTGCGGGGGGGCCCTGCTAATTATGTTCATATGTTTTGGTCCTGTCCAAAGCTGGAGGATTACTGGAAGGAGGTTTTTAGGGGAATTTCTAAGTAGTGCACGTGAAACTGGACCCGGGCCCCCGGGAGGCCATATTCGGGGTGTTGGACCAGCCAGGGTTGGAAACGGGTGCGGAGGCAGATGTTGTAGCCTTCGCCTCGTTGATTGCCCGAAGTCGGATCCTGCTGGGTTGGAGAGCAGCCTCTCCACCCTGTGCCCTGGCGTGGCGGGGGGATCTGTTGGAATTCTTGAATCTTGAAAAGGTTAAGTTTGAACTGAGGGGAAGGATGGAGGGGTTCTACAATTCATGGGCATTATTCATTATGCACTTTCAAGAACTGGATAACATTGAACATTAGTTGGGCGAGTGGTTGGAAGGGTTGGGGGGAGGGAGGTGTGTGTATTAAGGTGACTATGGGTGATTCCTGATTCCTTTTTGTCATTTGTTTATGTGAACATGCGGGCTAATGTTTGGGGTTTGGTGGGAGCATGGGATCATTGTTATTGATATGGGGATTCACATATTTGTTACTGATTATTGTTTATTGTTGGTGTTTATTGTTAAATTTGGGAGAAAATGTGAAAAAGGAGAATAAAAATATTTTTCTTTTAAATAAATAAATAAACCCTCTCAGCGATTTATCTCCCATCTCATCCCTCAGTTCCAGTAAGTCTCACTCAGTCTCATCACAGTGAATCGCCTTTCGCTCCACATCTGTGATATTGTCAAAGGCACTTCCTATGTGAAAATAATGGCTGGATAATGCTCATGTTACCCTTACATTTCAGGCAGACATTGCTTGACCTCATGAAAATTGTTCATCAGGTTAGTGATTACCCTGTCGCACTAAAGTCTGTAGTTTGTGGATGTTAAAACTAATTTGTTGTGATTTTTTTCACCCAAATACACTTTGCAATGGTGTTTATTTTATTTTATGACTGAGAAGTTTTGGAAAAAGCAATATTCATCGTTGAGAACCATGAGATGCCATCCTCATGCAGCTTGCCTGAATCCTTGCCCTCTTCAGATTCATCCCCTCCCAAGTCCTCATTGGAGGTGGCATCCAGCTCCACCATGTCATCCCCCCTTTGCAGGGCTAGGTTGTGCAGAGCGCAGCAAACGCTGACACAGAACACTCTCTGGTGAGGATTGGAGAACCCCACCTGACTGGTCTAAGAATCAGAAACATATCTTTAAGAGGCTGTATTCTGTTCCATTAAGGACCTTGTGGTGAATATACAACATTGTATCTCTCCTCAGGTACATGCTGTGATTGATGGACAGGTGTCATTTGCTGTGTATTCTTATCACTGAGGGCCCCCAAGTGCTCAGCTCCCTCTAATAATTTGTGATCACAGAAAACTGATCCAGCATGTTTGTGCTAGGCACTCAGGAAGATCACACAGCTTCTCCTTGTACCTGTGATACAATTGAACAATCACTGGTAGTTCTTGGTGAATGTTCTCCTTCCATTTCCAAGGCAGGAAAGTGCACACATTGCATATCAAGGCCACCCCCTGCAAGTTGATATTCACAATGAGGGTCTCAATTAGGGTCAAAAGATCCAAGTCCTAGGATCCACAGTCATCCTTGGCTAATTTCTTTCATTGACCTTGACAATAACTAACGATACCCAATCATTGCACTTATGTCAGTACTGTAAGCAGGTGTCTTGAATGCCATGATCAGTGCACTGGGAAAATGGATGCTTGTCGGGTCCCTGCTGCTTCTGCACAGCAGACATAGCCCTTGATTGTTTAACCCGCCTGTTTAAGGTTCAGATGCCAATTAAGACCAGATTCACCACAGCTCCTAAAAGTAATAGATTGCTACCTGAATGTGCATCATCAGTATCTGAGAAAAACTCTCGAGTCCAGCACTCAGCTGAGCCATGCTTTCCATGTTTTGAACAGGACAGTCATTGGGTCATTGGGTGTCTTCAATCGACCAAAAACTGCTGTGCTGCACTCCTCCCAAATGCCCCTAGAACCCTCCTTGATTGATTATTTTTCTAGCTTGTTTCTTGAAGTGCATAATAATAATTTTTTTTATAATAAAATAATAATAATCTTATTGTCACAAGTAGGCTTACATTAACACTGCAATGAAGTTACTGTGAAAATCCCCTCGTCACCACACTCCGGCGCCTGTTCGGGTACACGGAGAATTCAGAATGTCCAAATAACCTAACAGCACGCCTTTCATTGTGCGGTGACCTCAAATATGATGTTGCTGACCTTCATCCGGGAGACCAGCTTCCAATCTCCACCGGTCACCCACCAACTTCCTCCCCTCCTCCTCTACACCCACCACCACCTAATCTCCCTTCCTCCTTTCCATATCCAGCCTCCCCATGTTACTCTTGAACCCAGCAATATTCAGGTGGATTTTCCTGTTCTCCCCGAACCCTTTAATATTGATGTCTCCATGCTGTTTGTCGACCTGACCCCTCCCCTTCTTGCGGCTGCATGCACCCTGACATTTACGGAACCTCCCATGAGACCAACCAGCATGCCCACATGACTTTTCAGGACTGACTTACAGGGTCCAGAATCCTCCCTTGAACGTTACTGTGCTCTCTGCCTCACAGTACCATGACCCGAACCCCCAGGTCCAAATTCTTTAGGTGACTGACCACTCGCTGAATACCATACTGTGCACAATCATCATTACCATGAAAGCCTTTGCCACTGACGAACAAGACGTGCGTGCCGTGCAAAGCCCTTGCACAATATTCTAATTCTTACCCCAGGACAGTCTTTAATTACTCCACTCTGTTCCTAACCCTGCCACAGTAAACCCCTCCCCTCCTGTGTTCCTACAACCCGCTTCCCTAGTCGTGCGTCAGTCACTGCCCACCTCCCCGCCCATCCTCAGGCCTGCTTCACACTCTTCCCCCCCCCCCATGTTTATTTAACAGAAGAGGACTTGCAATAATGGGTGAGTGGCAGGCAGGTCTTGGGCGGAACCAGTGGTGATAGGAATGGTACATTGAGATGTAATTATTTTTTTGGACAAATGTGAAGAGACATGCAGCACAGTGTTTCACTGGTCAAAACTTCAGGCGAGACAGTATTTTGGCCCTCAAAATCAATTTGTGGAGTCCTCAAGTGCATGGACTAGCAGGATATGTACATTTTATATAATTTGGAAATAGATTTATCTTTAATGAAATTCACTCACTTGGACAAAACCATGTGTATAATTGCAATGGCAGGGGACTATTTGTAGTGAGCTCTCTGTCTTCCATAATTTTTAAAGGGACAGAACTTTGCAAGAAACATCACCATGTCGCGCAGCTTGCTTACATAAACCAACTTCACTGCTGAAGAAAACATAAGCTAAAATTATGTTTTTTATATTGTAATTACTTTCATTTCTGAACTGGTGTGACATTCCTGTAATACTAGCATTTTGGAATCATTCAATTTCAGTTTTAGGAGGGGGAGGGGTGAACCTCTCCTGTCGATAATGGAGGTTTTGTCCTGTTTACATTTCCTGATGCTGCTGTTTCCATTGATTTTCCTCTGGAGAATTATCTGGTGTAACACACCATGAGTGTTTTCTTTGTTGCAGCCTCGTGTTTCAATTAATGTTGCATGTGCCTTTCACGTACCGTTTTGTCCAACCCAGGTGGACCTTTTGTTCAAATAACTGAAACGGGATGAACTATGTGGCTTCAGCTAAATATTGTACCTGTTTCTTCTGTAAAGATTTCCTAAAGAGTTTGACAAATGCTGTTGCTTTTCAAAAAATAAAATGGTCCGCACCTCCAGAGAAATTTTCAGATTTTGATTTTCTTTTAAGTGGTTCCATAGCTCTTTGTTGGAGATTTACTTTAAAAACTACAGTCAAATGCTGTGAACATTTTAATAAGAAAGCCAGTACTGAATATTTAATGTATCTACTGGTGTTGAGGATTACTGAGTTATTATGGTGTAATACAGTCTTGTTACTAATAGCTGTTACAACTTGGCCTTTGCTTTTTGTCTAACACTTGACCTGACTGAACTGACATGGATTTTCTGTGGTATTTGATACTTTGACCTGTTGCTCTCTTTAAGGCTTAGAAAGTAAACACCTCTTTCCTTGATTGAATAAAATACCATTAAGGCCTAATAATTGTCTGGGTCACTGTGCAGGGTGCATAGTTTTAGTTCATTGTTTTTCTAACATAAACCGTTTCTATTTAGCTTTCCTGGTGCTTGAGAAAATTGACTTTTAGTATAACAAGTGCAAATCTTATCTTATGACACCATGTATAAAATGTTAGTTTTCAACTACAAACAGAAATTTCAAACTTTGTTAACTGAAGTTTCATTAAGTTAGGAGTACATTGATTCTTATCCATTCAGTTTTGATGGCTAAATTCTGTGAGGCATTTCCTTTTCTGCACATGATTAATATCCAGTCTTCAGTGACTCTGTAGGAATTTTCAGAATTTATAGTATGGGTGCTGTACTAAGTCAATACATAAGTGAAAATATAGGTACTGCCAAAATTACTTGTGCAAATAGAAGAATGGCTGAAAGTAGTTATTTCGAAAACCAGATTTTATCTATCTTTTCTGACCTGAGCTTGCAACTGTAAATACTTTTGACTAAAACTACATTTAAAGTACCATTGTTCCCTCTCTTTGTCTGTAACTGAGAGATGAGGATGACTGCCTTTGAAACCAAGGCAAAATTTGACCAAATATGGCAACCAGGAATCCTAGTAAAAGTGAAGTCAATGGGAATTGGGTGGGAAACTCTCCAGTAGATCATAAGATATTGGAGCAGAATTAGGCCATCTGGCCCATTCTCATGCCTTCTCTCCATCACCCCTGATCTCCATATTAATCAAGAAATCCCCTTATTAATCAAGGACACCAGATTTGTGCTTGAAGTGCTATTACCTACAGGACTACAGACCAAGAGCTGGATGGTGAAATTAGACAGAATAGTTTTTTCTTAGAACATCAGAACTAGGAGCAGGAGCAAACAATTTTGCATCCCGAGCCTGCTCCATCGTTCAGGAGATCATGGCTGATCTCACCATGGCCTCAACTCAACCGTTCTGCCCGTTCTCAATAACCCTTCAACCTAATACCAGTTAAAGATCTGCCTAATTCCTCAAGTTTACTCACTGTCCCAGTATCAACTGCACTCTGGGGTAGTGAATTCCATAGATTCACAACCCTTTGGCTGAAGTAGTTTCTCATCATCTCTGTTTTAAATTTGCTACCCCTTATCCTGAGATTATGACCTCTTGTTCCAGAATGCCCCACAAGAGGAAGCATCTGCTCCACATCTACTTTATCTATACCTTTTATCATCTTGTATACCTCAATTTAATCTCTCTTCATTTTGTCTAAACTCGAGAGAGTAGGCCAAAATCTCTCCTCATACAACAAACACATCTCTGGAATCAATCTAGTGAACCTCCTCTGAACTGCTTCTAATGTCACCATATCTTTCCTCAAATAAGGGGACAGAAACTGTGTACAATACTCCAGGTGTGGTCTTACCAATGCCTTGTATAGTTGCAACAACACTTCCTTACTTTTATACTCTATT
Source organism: Scyliorhinus canicula (assembly GCF_902713615.1). Classification (NCBI taxonomy): domain Eukaryota; kingdom Metazoa; phylum Chordata; class Chondrichthyes; order Carcharhiniformes; family Scyliorhinidae; genus Scyliorhinus; species Scyliorhinus canicula. The sequence continues at coordinate 134,207,150 of NC_052151.1, read as the reverse complement.
CCTTTTGCTATAAATTAAATTTGCTTTCTTTATTAACAGCAGCTCATGCACGAGGACACCCGGATCCCTCTGCATCGGAGCACCCCAAAGTTTCTCCCCATTTAGATAGCATGACCCACACTTATCCATGCTAAACTCCATCTGCCAGATTTTGGCCCACTCCCCTAACCTATCTATATCTATTTGTAAGGTTCTTATTTCCTCATTGCAACTTACTGTCCCACCTTTTTCAGTGTCATCTGCAAATTTGGCTATAGAACCTTCTATCCCTGTATCAAAGTCATTAATATAGATTGTAAATATTTGAGGCCCAAGGACTAAACCCTGTGGCACCCCACTAGTTACAGCTTGTCAACCAGAAAAATACCCATTTATCCTGACTCTCTGTTTTCTGTCTGTAAGCCAGTTTTCTATATGTAATCTAACCTTGAGTATCAACATTTTGTGCGGCACCTTATCAAATGCTTTCTGGAAGACCAGATGTACTACATCTGCAGGATCCCCATTATCCACTTTGCTTGTTACATCTTCGAAGAACTCTCGCAAATTAGTTAAACATGACTTTCCCTTCATAAAACCATGCTGACTCTTGATGGATTGTATTTTGACTTTCAAAATGTCCTGATGTTACTTTCTTAATAATTGATTACTAACAATTTCCCAACGAATGTTAAAGTATTGGTCTGTAATTTCCCACATTCTGCCTCCCTCCCTTTTTGAATAAAGACGTTACATTAGGATTTTTCCAATTCACTGGAACCTTTCCCGTGTCCAGGGAATTTTGGACTAGTATAACCAATGGATCCATTATCTCCACTGCCACTCTATTAAAACCCGAGGATGTGGGTATTCGGTCTGGGAGACTTGTCTGCCCTCAATTCCAATAGTTTGAGTGCTGTTTCCCTTTTGATGCTGATTGTTCTAAGTTCCACCATTTCTATTACCTCTGAATTGTCCATTCCTGTTGGAATGGTACTGTATCCTCCACCATGAAAACTGAGGCAAAATATTGATTTAGCGTCTTTGTCATTTCTCTGTTCCCCATTATTAACTCTCCGGTTTCATCCTCCAAGGGACCAACATTCACCTTAGCACCTCTCTTCCCTTTCATGTTGTTAGAGACACTATTGCTATCCCTTTTGATATTTGGCGCTGGTTTTCTTTCATAATTTACCATGGCTCCTTTTAAAAAAATAAAAAATAAAAATATTTTAATTTTAAAATTTTTTTTAGAGTACCCAATTATTTTTTTACAATTAAGGGGCAATTTAGAGTGGCCAATTCACCTACCCTGCACATCTTTTACGTTGTGGGGGTGAGACCCACACAGATACGGAGAGAATGTGCGAACTTCTCAATGACAGTGACCCGGGGGAGGGATTGAAACCGGGTCCTCAGCGCTGTAGACAGCAGTGCTAGCCACCGTGCCGCCCATCCTTGGCTCTTTGTATTACATTTTTAGTATCCCTTTGTTTATGTTGAAAGTTTCTCAATCTTCCAGCCTGCCATTGGCCTTTGCAATATGGTATACCTTGGTTTTTGGCTTTATATTGTCATTATCCTCCTCACTTCTGACCTTTTGATGGACTAGACTGGCAATTGATGAAACAGTCGAAGATATTTGGCCCTAGGACATTAACCTAAAGAAACTGCAACAGTGTCATGGGCCTGAGATGATTGACCTCTAACAACCATGACCATCGTGCTATGACTTCATCCAATATTGGGGGGGGGGGGGGGGGGTAATTCAGTTGTAGGGAAAATGAGAAGCTGGATGATTTTTACCCCTCTTACCATCTTTCTTCCTCTCTGGAATATATTGTAGTTGTGAGGAACTGAGTATCTCCTTAAACAACTGCCACTGCTCAGCAGCTGTCCTAACTTTTTAGTCTTCCTGCCCACTCTAGTTGGGCCAAATCTGTCCTCATGCTTATGTAGTTACCTTTGTTTAATTCCAGAACGCTAGTGTGGGACTCCACTTTCTCGCTCCCAAACTAACTTTTGAATTCTATCGTACTATGGTCACGAGTTCAAGAGGATCTTTAACTATGAGGTCATCAATTAATCTCTCTTCATTACAAAATACCAAATCCAGAGTAGCCTACTCCCTGGAACATATTGTTCCAAGAAACAATCTCTAATACATTCAATAAACTCCCTGAAGGCTACCCTTGCCAATTTGATTCATCCAGTCTAATGTGCATATTTCTCACAAGTTCCAGTATTTCCTAATTTATACTGAGCTCCACTGCAGACCTACTGTTTGGGGACCTATAGATTACTCCTATCAGCAGCATCTTCCCTTTGCTATTTCTTATTTCTACCCAGACTGATTCCGCATCTTGATCTCCAGTGCTTATGTAATTTCTCATTACAGCACTGGTCCCTTTCTTCACCAGCAAAGCTACACCACCTCCTTTTCCTTTCATCTATTTTGCCAAAACACCTGAAGAAGGAGCCGTGCTCCGAAAGCTCGTGTTTGAAACAAACCTGTTGGACTTTAACCTGGTGTTGTAAGACTTCTTACTGTGCTCACCCCAGTCCAACGCCGGCATCTCCACATCATGGCCAAAATACTGAGTACTCTTGGATATTCAATTCTAGACCTGGTATCCTTGTAACCATGTTTTAATAATCGGCACCAAATCATACCCTATTGTCTCTATTTGCGTTGTTAACTTATTAAGTTTGTTCTGAATGTTTTGCGCATTTAGATACAAAGCTTTTAAATTTGATCTGTTGTCAACTTTCCCTACTCGATTATTACTCCTTGGCGCATAAAGACATTCACCCGTTATAGTTTTCTGGAAATCATCCACCCCATCACTAACCTGCACTCCTACCTCTTCCTTTAAATTGGATTTTCTCATTTTCCCTACAACTGAATACCCCCCCCCCCCCAATATTGGATGAAGTCATAGCACGATGGTCATGGTTGTTAGAGGTCAATCATCTCAGGCCCATGACACTGTTGCAGTTTCTTTAGGTTAATGTCCTAGGGCCAAATATCTTCGACTGTTTCATCAATTGCCAGTCTAGTCCATCAAAAGGTCAGAAGTGGGGATGTTCACTGATAATTACACAGCAGTCGGTTCAATTCTCAACTCTTTAGATTTTGAGGCAGTCTTTGTCCACATACAGGAAGATCTGGACAATGTTTAAAAATTTGTTTTTGAAATGTGGGTATCGCTAGCTGCAGTAGCACTTATTGCCCATCCCTCTGGGCATTTAAGAGTCAACCACATTGTTGTGGATCTCGACTCACATGTAGGCCATACCAGATAAGGATGACAGATTTAATTCCCTAAAAGACCATTCGTGAACCAGATGGGTTTTTACGTCAAAATGGTTTCATGGTCATCATTAGACTTATAATTCCAGATTTTTATTGAATTTAAATTTCACCATCTGTCATGATGAGATCCAAACCTGAATCCCCAGAGCATTACCCTAGATCTCTGGATTATTATTATTTTTTAAAATATGAATTTAGAGTATTCAATTCATTTTTTCATTTGGGTTGTGGGGGCGAAACCCACGCAAACACGGAGGGAATGTGCAAACTCCACACGAACAGTGACCCAGGGCCGGCTCAAGGCACCGGCAACTCGGGCAGTCGCCCGGGGCGCCATGTGCTAGGAGGCGCCAGAGACTCGGGTCCCGCACATGCGCAGTTGGGCCGGTGCCAACCAGCGCATGCGCGGTGGCCGCACACCCCCAGGGCGGCCCCCCCCCTCTGTCCGCCGCCCGCTCGGTCCGCTCCCCCCCCCCCTCGGGTCCACCACCCCCCCGGCCCCGCCCCCCCCCCCCTCGGGTCCACCACCGCCCCGGCCCCGGCAGAGAACAGTACAGCACAGAACAGGCCCTTCGGCCCTCAATGTTGTGCCGAGCCATGATCACCCTACTCAAACCCACGTATCCACCCTATACCCGTAACCCAACAACCTCCCCCTTAACCCTACTTTTATTAGGACACTACGGGCAATTTAGCATGGCCTATCCACCTAACCCGCACATCTTTGGACTGTGGGAGGAAACCGGAGCACCCGGAGGAAACCCATGCACACAGGGGGAGGACGTGCAGACTCCACACAGACAGTGACCCAGCCGGGAATCGAACCTGGGACCCTGGAGCTGTGAAGCATTTATGCTAACCACCATGCTACCCTGCTGCCCCTAATCTCTGGATTATTAAACCAGCGACAATACCACTTATACCACTGCCTCTCTAAAATTCAAGCTTGGTCTGATGAGTGGTAAGTAACAATTACATCACCTAAGTGCCTGATAACCTCCACAAAAAGTCTGACCTTGACATTCATTTCCATCATTGTATCCCCAACATTAACATCCTGAGGGTTACCCAAATTGATAAATTATGGCAGCAGGTACATGGCCTCCAACCGTGAACACGACACACCCTCCTGAGTTGGAACTATGTGGCTGTTCATCATGCTGGGTCAAAATCCTGCCGCTCTTGTGCCAACAGCACTGTGGGTCTACCACCTCACCACGTGGACTCCAGCATTTCAAACACAGTTGTGAATGAGCAGCAGTGACACCCACATCCCATGAATGAATAAGGAAAACATTACAGAATACAATACATGAGAGTCCAGATCTCTTTTTACAATTGTTAAGGTTGCCACAGAAAATATTCAGGGGACCAAAGTGTATGAGGAAATGTCTTCAGACAGCTTAATCGTTGTTTGTGTGACTTCATATTTGCAAGTCTTTAAGTGATTATCTCCTGCATAATTTTTGTTAAATGTAGCCAAGCCAGTAAAAGATTGATCAATAGATTCAAATGAAAAAAGCCAGCCCGCCGAGGGAATTGCACATGAACAGTTAAGGCAGAGAATCAGAATGCTTTTGACTGAAGAAAATATGTAAACTCTCTTCAGCATTTATATTGCAACTACTTGTTTTACATCTGAAGAAAATACTTTGCATAAATATTCCTTCTATTGATTGAGAAAATAAGTTTTCTATTTTCAAAGTTGATTTATTTCCTGAGTTCTAAAAACAAATAAATATTTGAACCTTGCAAAGTGTTACAGGATTTCAAGGCTGATTTACAGCAATTCTGAGGAATAGGAACATTACAATGGGGACCACTTTATGCAGGATGGGAGTTAAACTGATATTTGTCTCAGAACACTGGAATACTAATTTGTATATTCTAAACTCAGAGTGGTACGCTACGGAAGAATTCGATTATGCCTGTGCCAGAACTCTGAAAGCATTACCAATTTGTCCCACTTCTCTGCTCCTCTTTGAGACCTGAAAATGTTTTCCTCCTCAAGCATTTAATCCAATTCCCTTTGAAATTTACTATTGAACCTGCTTCCACCACCCTTTCAGACAGTGATAACAAGTAGAAAAAAATAAAGTTGTGGACATCTGAGATTTAAAAAGAACAGAAAACTCTGGTACATATGTATCTTAAATTTGAAACATTTGCGCTTGTTTGAAGTGTTCTGAAGACTTCCATCCAATATGTCAAATTTATCTTCTGAATGCAGATTGGCTGTTGTGCAGTGCCAATGTTTTCTGTTTTTTTTACATAATTCAAATTAGGCATGGGATAAAATGTACAGGAATTAAGTTGCATGCTTTGAAATAAATTACTACCTACATGTAATAAAGTTGAATAATTTTCATATGTGCCTTTAAAGAAAACATTGCAGACTGACATTGCTAACTGTACTTTTTCACTGGTCACATCTGTAAATGTGAGTTTTAAGGGATTGACTGTTGTATCACCAAAATATCTGGAGTAATACTCATGCCTGAACAAATATGATTCAAAAAAACAATGTGCCTCATTCTGTTTGTGTGCATTATTTACCCTGCTACTTTAACAGTAGGAATCTTGAATATTGAGAGGAAATCTAAGCTAATGGAGTAAAGGTTAAGCATTCTTTATTATGTTTATGTAAGTCTACTTTAAGTATACCTTTCAACCTTTTCCAGATGTAACTTGGACACCACAACTGTCTGCCTGGTACTTTAGTGGAGAATGATCTTGATCCTTCTATTACATTAATATGAGTGGCAACTTTGAGGATCTTGGTCCAGCCACCTACAGTTGATCCTCTGTCTAACCTTTGCCTTTGAGAGCTATGTGGTTACTATGTCTTTACAGTGAGAGTGTTTTGCATGGTTTCTGTACTAAACCTCAGAATGCTAATAGCTTTTAGGGATTCTGAGCTCCTTTAGCCAGCTTAATTTTTACGGGTTGAGCTCACAGCCTGTGCTGAGAAGCCATCTAATATTATAGTAGTTATGCTGCTGACATGTTGAGGGCAGTTTTGCTTACTTCCTTTCTTTTAATTTTCTTTCTCTTTTTAAGGTGCTTTCTTGTGTTAAGTATACAGTTGCTCAGATGGCAGCACCTTTTTTTGAATTTTACTCAAGTACCAAACTTCTTTTGTAAGTTTAGACAATAAGAATTGAAGCTATTCAATATTGTTACCTAATGCTCACAAGTCCACTTTTTCCACCAAAGATTACTCTATGGCAACTGCGAGGAAGAATTCTCACTAGTTTTTCTCTCTCTAATTCAATAATTCTGAGGCCAGTTATACCCTCCCGTTGCCTTTGATGCAAACTCATCACTGAGAATTCTGAATGGCTCAGTTCCACACCAGACAGTGCATTTATCCACCAAGCCAGTGATGTTCCAGTCTCAGCTTTGCTGTGTATTGATTATATTACTAAATTCCCGTACCAGCCTCCCCGAAAAGGCGCCCGAATGTGGCGACTAGGGGCTTTTCACAGTAACTTCATTTGAAGCCTACTTGTGACAATAAGTGATTTTCATTTCATTAAACAGTTTTCATGGAATCATAAAATGCTCATTTGGCTTGTTGTGCCTGCGCCAACTCACTGCAAGAACACTTCAGCTATTCCTACTCCTCCACCTTTTCCCCGTAGCCCTGCAAATGTTTGCCTTCAAACAATTATCCAATTCTCTTTAAAGGTCTCTATTGAGTCTGCGTAGACCACACTACCAGGCAATGCACACCAAATACCGGCCATTCGCTCCATAAAAAAGATTTTCCTTATGTTGTCGTTGCTTCTTTTGCCCAGCACCTTGGGTTGTCATTAAAAACCCATCTGGTTCACAACTGTCCTTTTGTAAGGAATCTGCCTTCCTTCTATGGTATGACCTATATGTGACTCCACACCCACAGCGATACCTGCCTTCTGAAATGGGCTGGCAAGCTACGCAGTTGTTATGAGCACCAAATTAAAGGCAATTAAACTTTTGCAATAAATGCTGTTCTTGCCAGCGATGCCTTCATCTTAAATGAATTATTTAGTAGAATTCAGCCTTTTCATTTAGATACTTGTCACTGAAATGGAAGTAGCATTGAGTTATTGCTCAAAAGATTAGAATTCATCGGACATCAGATTCAAGGCCTAAGTGGCTACCATGTCATGCAAATCAAAATGATATACAGTTCCTTTCAAAGCAGAGCAAAATACAGACTTCATTGTTCTGTCGAAAAGTTTCATTATTTTGTACTTTACTGGGGTCCCATTTTGAAAAATGTTGATGCATAATATGATTACATTCTTTAGTGTAACTTGATTAAATTTAGAATAGAAGCGTAAAATGAAAAATTGGGGCATTATCTTGACCTACAAAGAAAAGTACTGTAGAGTGTGACATATTCGAAATCAACTGTTCTCTCACGGATTTAAAACGGTTTTGTGAAGGAAGGAGAAGAATAAGGCTGGAGATTGTAAAGTAGTATTGATTTTCCAAATGTAATAACAACTTGAATTATTTAATACCTTTAAAATAGAACATTCTCCCAAAGTGTATTACAGGAGTAGATACCAGACCCTCTCTCTCTCGCCCCTCCTCCCGACGTGTGGGTGAGTGAGAGGAAAAGAAAAGAACTTCCCCAAAAACATTTTAAATAGGAAACATGTAAAGATAAAGAAAAAACATTTTCTTTCCCCTTTTTTTAAAACAAGAAAAACATTAATAAAAAAATTTTTTTTTTGAAAAAGGGGTTTAAGAGGGGGAGAAAAATGTGTCAAAGGAGAGAAGGGACGGGGAAAAGAAAAGGGAAAGGGGGAGAAAAGGAAAGGGAAGGGGGGAGAAAAGAAAAGGGAAAGGGGGAGAAAAAGAAGGGGAAACAAATGCCAGGAGGTAGCCAAAGCAGAGGGAGAAAGGGCACCAGAAGTCGAAGGGGCCATGGGCGAGCCCACTCAGACGAGCTAACCGGCAAATGAAGCGTCGGAATGGAAGGTTCGCCGCAACAATAAGAACTGGGCAGACAGGAGCTTTTTCCCTTGGGCCAGGGGGGAACTGGAACTGGAAGGCAGCCTTTGCCAAGGCGCTGAGGGAACATCAGCTGTAAAATAAGGCAGAGGCGAGGGCAGACATGGAGGCCGCGGTGCAGGCAGCAATGTCCAAGGCCCTGGCGGAGGTGCAGCTCGCCCTGGGCACAGCAGAGGAGAGACTGGAAGCCCAAGAGGAGAACCTGGAAGCCCAAGAGGCGACCATTAAGGAGCTGGAAAAAGCCGCGACTAACGAGAGTGATCGGATCACGGCCCTGGAGAGGGAGGTGGCGAGACTGGTCACAATGCAGGGGAGCTTGAAGGCCAGAGTGGACGATCAGGAAAACTGCTCGAGAAGGTAAAATGTAAGGATAGTGGGCCTTCCAGAGGGAATCGAGGGTAGAAACCCCACGGCATATGTGGCTGAGACTCTGGGTAACTTAGCGGGGAGGAAAATTTCCCCAACCCACCAGAAATGGACAGAGCACACCGGTCGTTGCACCCGAAGCCCAAGGCAGGGGACCCTCCGAGGGCAGTATTGGCTAAACTGCACCGGTACCAAGACAGGGAAACAATCCTGCGCTGGGCCAGGCAAAACAGAACCTGCAAATGGGAACGACACCTCATTAGAGTGTACAAGGACATTGGGGCAGTCTTAGCCAGGAGACGGGCCGAATTCAATTGAGGGAAAACAGCTCTTCACAAGATGGACGTACGTTTTGGTATGCTGTACCCAGCGAAACTCTGGGTCACATACCAAGAAAGAGAGTTCTTCTTCACAGCCCCTGTCGATGCAAACAAGTTTGTCGAGTAACATGGGCTGGAAAACCGACAGCAAGGGTAGAAATAATGGGCCCCTGGCAAGGGACAACAGCACGCCACTGGGAGAGGGGGGGGGGGGGGGTGAGAGGCAACACCAGGCCCTCCTCCCCGCCACGGCAAACGTGCCCTGAACAAAAAGCAAACCACTACCCGAGGGACCGCTTCAGGTGGGAGACCAGGCCCCAGCACGAGGGAACGAGAGTAGCAGAGAAGGGAGAGCAAGCGAAAGGAGTGCAGGGTAGGATGGGGGAAGAGCAGGCAGAAAACCGCAGCGGTCGGGTGAGGGAGAAGCGAGACAGTAACCCCCAAGAGAGGGGTCACCACACTAGCAGGAAAGCTGGCGCCGGAGGTATGCAACAAAGCAGGGCCGCAGCATGCCCCGAACAGGGGGGACGGTGCCAGGCAGCCGGTTGGGGGGGGGGGGGGTGCGCGATTCCAAGGCGGCCTTCAGGACGCGAGACAATGCAGAATAGCTGGGCAGAAACTTATAGCCAAGTTCCGCACACATGAGTGCGGCCTTAACCGGGACCTGGGGATTCATGTCGCATTACATTCATTCCCCACCATCCGGCCTGGGCTTGCAAAATCCTACTAATTGTCCTGGCTTGAGACAATTCACACCTCTTTAACCTGGGGTTACCCCTATCTTTGGATCAGTAAAGATTTAATTCCCTGCAAATGCTCGCATTCTAAGCATTGTCTGGCATCTTTGAATTTGTCTATATATATATGTTTCTGGGACATATCTCTTCATTCACCTGAGGAAGGAGCAGTGCTCCGAAAGCTAGTACATGTTGGACTTTAACCTGGTGTTGTAAGACTTGTTGTTGAGCTAGTACATAATACCCTACCAGTTATTTTATTCCCACTTTTTTGTTGGTTGTTTTTGTGCGTGTTCCCTTCTCTTCTGCATATATATATATATATATATGTATTCTATTTTGTGTACATAACGGTAAATATACTTTCTTCAAAAACCCAATAAAAAGCAATTATAAAAGAAAAAGTATGTTTAAGGCTGAGATTGATAGATTCTTTTTTTTTATAAATTTAGATTAGCCAATTATTTTTTCCAATTAAGGGGCAATTTAGCATGGCCAATCCACCTACTCTGCACATTTTTGGGTTGTGGGGGCGAAACCCACGCAGACACTGGGAGAATGTGCAAACTCCACACGGACAGTGACCCAGAGCAGGGATCGAACCTGGGACCTCAGCGCCGTGAGGCGGTTGTGTTAACCACTAGGCCACCGTGCTGCAGATCGATAGATTCTTAATCGGTAAGCGAATCAAGGGTTCTGGGGGTTAGGCAGGCAAGTGGAGTTGAGGATTGTCATATCAGATCAATCATGATCTCATTGAATGGCTGAACAGACTCGATGGCCTGAATGGCCTACTTCTGCTCTTAAGGTCTTATGAATAAAAGCTTGGTCAAAGATGCCAATTTTACAGAGGGCCTTAAAGGAGTCGAGGAATATAGATTTAAAAGCAAATTACTGTAGATGCTGGAATCTGAAACAAAAACAGAAAATACTGGACAATCTCAGCAGGCCTGACAGCATCTATGAAGAGAAAAGGGAGCTAACGTTTCGAGTCTGGATGACTCTTTGTCAAAGTGGAATTCTCTGTCAAAGTGGAATTCCACTTTTTTGAAGAGGAACCTAGAGTATTTTTTAGAGGAAATTTTGAAGCTTAGTGCTAGACAGCAGAAGGCACAGCTCATATTGGTGGGACAAAGGAAGTGGGAGAACAAAAGAGGCTTGAGTTTTGGGAACATAGACTCCTTGGAGGGTTGTGGGGATGGAGATTCCTTGGAGGGTTGTAGGGATGGAGGTTTTAGAGGTACAGAGGGGCAAGGCCACAGGAGAATTTAAACACAAGGATGCAAGTTTAACTTTTGAGGTGTTGAAAGAGTCAATGATCCTTAAACAGAGATAGGTTTTGGCAGAGGGGAGCAAGGCCCAATAATGCTGGATGTACTTCAGCCAGACAAGTTGACGAATGGTTAAACCAGTTATATAAACAGATAAGTTCAAATTTTTGGACTTGAGAAATTGAAGATGGAACCATACCTGACGACTGACTGGAATATGAGAGTAAGGATTTTACTGGTGACAAGGACGACAAGTTGGAAATGAGGGAGTGATTCAGGCGTATAAGTATTGTGGTAAATGGAGGGACAAAGAACAAAGAGGCAGCAGCTTAAAAGTGCAAAATGAGGTGAGGCTAGAAGGTTTAGTGAGTTGTGGATGAGGATGCATGGAAGTGGTTAGAGATGGCTTTGTTTATGATTGACCGAAGAGAGGCCATGTGAGATTGGAAGGCCAAAGAGGTGACCGTTAATATATGTTATAGAGTTTAAATGGAAGGAAATGTTTATGGTGGATTTGAAAGTAGCAAAATCAGAGGAGAGGAGCAAGATGAGTTCCGATGAAAACTGAAATCACCAAACCTGAGGTCTCATTCGGTGCAGTGATTGAAGGACTATATGTTGTGGATCAACTCAGCATGGGCCTTTGGGGAAGCAGATGGTGAAGATGATCAATTGATCAATATAGTGATAGAAAATGGGTGGGGTAAGTGGGAGGAGCAGATAGTAGGGTGGGCTGATCAGTGAGAAAAAGGGGTGGAAGTTGGAGTTGCTAATTGTAAGCTCATGAAGGTAGGTATAAACCTGGGAGGGAAACAGGAGAGTAGGAAGGCTGATGAATAGTGGTGAGTTGGGGTAGAGACAAAGTACCTGATTGAAAAAAATAAAATGTGGTTGCTTTGCCAACAGGAGGGGGAGGAGAGAAAGGTTCAAAGGTACCTAAAGAAATAAATGAGCTACACATGACCTGCTCAGAGAATTCAGAATACACCATCATATCATAGAATATGAGAAATGTATCTTTGTCACTGGGATTTTTTCAGGGACAAACATGGTTGCAGTTAAATGAATCTCACAGTCTTATTAACATGCAGACATTCATACATTTATTCAGGAATTGCCCCATATACTCTATTGGATTTATTTTTTTGAATTTTCTTTTTTATTCAATCACGGGAAGTGGGCATCGCTGGCGAGGCCAGCATTTATTGCCCATGCCCAGTTGCTCTTGAACAGGTAATGGTTATTTGCCGCTTGAACTGCTGGAGTCCCTGAGGTGTTAGGGAGGGTGTTCCAGGGTGTTGACCCAGCAATAATGAAGGAATGGCGAAATATTTCCAAGTCAGAATGGAGAATGGCTTGGAGGGGAACCTTCAAATGGTGGAGTTCCCAGGTATCTGATGTTCTCACCCATCTAGATGGTAGTGGATGGGTTTGGAAGGTGCTGCTTACGGGAGCTTGGTGAGTTCCTGCAGTGCATCTTGTAGATGATACATGCTGCTGCTGTGCATCAGTGACGGAGTTTGAATGTTTGTGAAAGGGGTGCCAATCAAGCTTTGCCCTGGATGGTGTCAAGCTTCTTGAGTGTTGTTGGAGCTGCACTCATCTAGGCAAGTGGGCCTGACTTGTGCCTTGTAGATGGTGGACAGGTTTTGTTAAGTCAGAAAGTGATTTACTTGCCACTGGATTCCTAACCTTTGACCTGCCCTGGTAGCCAAAGTATTTCTATGGCTAGTCCAGTTCAGCTGCTGGTAAATGGTAAACCTCAGGATGTTGATTATGGGGGATACAGCATTGGGAATGTCATTGGATGTCAAGGGGTGATGATTAGATCCTCTCTTAGGAGATGGCCATTACATGGTACTTGTATGGCTTAAATGTTACTTGCCACTTGTCAACTCAAGACTGGATATTGTCCAGGTCTTGCTGTATTTGATAATGGACTGCTTTGGTATCTGAGGAGTCGCGAATGATACTAAATCTTCTGCAGTCATCAGCAAATATCCCACTTCTGACCTTATGATGGAAGGTATGTCATTGATGAAGCAGCTGAAGATGGTTGGGTCGAGAATGCTCCCCTGAGGAACTCCTGCAATGACGTCCTGGAGCTGACATGATTGGCTTCCAATCACCACAACCATCTTCCTTTGTGCCAGGTACGACTCCAACCAGTGGAGGATTTTCCCCCGATTCCCATTGACTCCAGTTTAGTGATGGCTCCTTGATGCCATGCCCGATCAAATGCTGTCTTGATGTCAAGGAAAGTCACTCTCACTGACCTCTGGCATTCAGCTCTTTTGTCCATGTTTGAACCAAGGCTGTAATGAGGTCAGGATCTGAGTGACACTGGCAGAATCCAAACTGAGCATCAGTGAGCAGGTTATTGCTGAATACATGCCGCCTAATAGAACTTTTAATGTCCCCTTCCATCACTTTACTGATGATGGAGAATAGACTGATGGGGCGGTAATTGGCTAGGTTGGTTTGTCGAGTTTCTTTTGTACAGGACTCCTGCTGCCACCTGGGGACCTTTGTACTGCTACCTGGGTGCCCAGTTGCCGGGCCCGAGAATGCCCTGTTCTTATGAGGTAGGGTGAAGGGGCCTCAAGGACAAGTAAGGTGAGCATTGAGAGGGGTCCAGAGGCTGCGGTGGAGGGTCCAGGGATCAGCGAGATTGGGGCAGCCAGAAAGAAAAAAAAACATTTTTTAAGAGGCAGCACGCTGGCACTGTTGCCTTACAGCACCAGGAACCCGAGTTCAATTGTGGGTTTCCTCCAGGTGCTCCGGTGTCCTCTCACAGTCCAAAGATGTGCAGGTTAGGTGGATTGGCTATGATAAATTGTCCCTTAGTGTGCAGGGATGTGCAGGTTAGGCTATGAGGTTACAGTGGACGGGCTAGTGGACATTTTGAAGATTCCTTCTGTTTGTTTCCTGTTTAGTCCCCTATTTTCCCTTCCTTTTATTTTTAATGTTCCCATTTTGATCCATGGATGAGTAATGGACCTGTGATTTTAATGCCGCCTGTATATTTACTGCAAAGAAGCAGCCTGTACGCAGCCTTTAATTCAAACAGGCAGGTTCCAGAAGGCGGTGATATTTTAGACTGACATCGGTGATGACTTACTTTGATGGACTTGGCTGATGGCCAATGAATTGGCTCAAATGTCTGTGGCCAGCAGTGATTGGTTCAGGTCCCACTAACATGTTTTTCAGAGTCACAAGGCTGGTTTTCTCGTTTTACTTTTGATTCTGCAAACTGGATTGAAGAATCTAACCAACTCACTCCAGCAATATCCAGTTAATTTGCACCAAAAGGCCACTGAGAATCTGATAAATCTGTCTCCCAAAAAAGGCCATTGTGAAGCAAAATCCAGAATCTGATAACTCTCTCTCTCTCTCTGGAAGAAAGAGGCTGATGTGCAAGCAGAGACCGGAATCCGATAGCATTCTATAAGAATAGGCTGATGTGAAGTCAGAGGCTTCCTGGAAAAGCTGAGTAAAATATACCTCTGAACTACAAAGAAGATTATTACATGCTGTTTTCCAGAGACTTAACTACACTCATGCTGTGAAGGAAATGCACTCAAGGACTCATCCTCTGAAGCAAGGACTCTTCTCTTTTCACCCGAGTTCATATTATTTTCCACTCTCTCCCCCCCCCCTTTCTGTGTTTGTCTGTCTAATGTAGGTGGGTAGAGGGTGGGGCAGTTGAAGGAGAGTCCGGTGTTACCTCTACATTAAGCAGCTATGTCTCCTGTACAGTTCACATTTGTTCTAGTTATAAATAAACAGTAATTGTGTTTCAACTTACAAACTTGGTGACTGTAATTATTGGGCAGCCAAGGGTCAAAGATTTCAGGGATTTTTATAAGAACTATTGATTAATTCACATTTGTTGTGACTCTGGGGCACGTGGGGCTTGAATTGACCGCGCACTTGCCCAAGGTGCACAAGGTAGAATACGCATTCGAAGGGCCGGTGCAGACCCGATTGGGCGAATGGCCTCCTTCAAACTGTAAAGATTCTCTGATTCTATTCTATGCGAATACACCTGGGCAATTTTTCACATTGCCAGATAGATGCCAGTGTTGTAGCTGTGCTGAAACAGCTTGGCCAGGGGCTCAGGAAGTTCTGGAGCACAAGTCTTCAGTACTATTGCAGAAATATTGTCAGGGTCCATGGTCTTTGCAGTATCAAGTGCCATCGGCCGTTTCTTGATATCATGTGGAGTGAATTGAATTAGCTGTTGTTGCTTCACAGCTCCAGGATCCCAGGTTCGATTCCCGGCTTAGTTCACTGTCTGTGCAGAGTATGTACGTTCTCCCTGTGATTGCGTGTGTTTCCTCCAGGTGCTCCGGTTTCTTCCCACAAATCCCGAAAGTTGTGCTTGTTAGGTGAATTGGATATTCTGAGTCTCCCTCTGTGTACCCGAACAGACGCGGGAGTGTGGCGACTGGGAGGAAGGTATGCCAATCAAACAGACTACTTTGCCCTGGATGGTGTCCAGCTTGAGTGTTGTTACAGCTGCACTCACCCAGGCAAGTGGGGAGTATTCAATCACACTCCTGATTTGTGCCATGTAAGTGGTGCACAGGCTTTGGGGAGTCATGAGGTGGGTTTCTCACCACAGGATTCCTAGCCTCTGATTCTGTTCTTGTTGGTTGTGTTGTATGTTGGTTAGTCTAGCTGATGAATGATTTTTGAGACGTTGGCTGTCCAAACAATAACCGGTTTACTATATACAACTGATCTAAGTATAGCTATCCATAACTAGGTGTTACACTGGTGAAGCCATGAACATTCCTCCCCCACCCCCAATTCATCATCATGTGTTCTCTTATGTCATTATGAGAGATGCTGTTTGCACAGTCTCATATATTAACCCTTACAAACCCTAATACTACAGGTTGAAATAGAAATATTGATCAGGAACCTGTGAACCCGAGTGCTTATCTTCCAAAAGTGCCATGGGTCCTTGAAACAGACAGATATGGTGTGGAGATGCCGGCGTTGGACTGGGGTGAGCACAGTAAGAAGTCCTACAACGCCTGAGGAAGGAGCAGTACTCTGAAAGCTAGTGATTCGAAACAAACCTGCTGGACTTTAACCTGGTGTTGTAAGACTTCTTACTAGACAGATATGAAGCCTTATGTTAAAGTCCTATTTGAAAAACAGCACTTCTGGTTACCCAGTACTGACATTTTCCCCTAAATCTTATATTCACATCTGCAATGGGACTCAAGTCCAAAATCTTCAGTCTCTGAGCAATTGCACTGTTCCACACTGAAATATGGGATTTTTTGACTGTTATGGACTTTAGCAGACAAATGTACTGGCAAGTATCTATTAGAGGAAACTTCTTATTTTGGATTAATCTGACCACTGGAATCAGTGGCATTTTGCACATATTTCTTTGAAAGTAACTTCTATGTTTGGTTTCCTCAGAGTCAGCTTTCATCATACATGTGTCTTGCACTATTGCACAGCATTTATCTTGCAGCTTAGAAATATTTAAGACATCTATTTGTGAACCATGCTTTTTCAGTTCTGGTTGATGTCACCTATAAAGGGTTTCTTCAAAGCTATTGATTGAAAATCATCTCCAGGTTCATTTAAATAATCATTTTGTAGTATGGAACTTGAATATTGCTGAAAAAACGACATGCTGTCAAAGCTTTTCATCATGCATTCATCAGGACAGATACGCAAGAATATCAGTACTAAAAGGAACAACAATTTTACTGCATCAGAAGAGAGCTGGTTGGATGGCAAGAAGACGCTGATTGGTAGAGGCAGTGTCGTGGAGAATGCATCAAGGAAAAGTTATCTGCCAAGCTTTTATTTAAATTCAGCCAGGAAGATTAACTCTGGTCAAGGCCATGGGAAATGAACCATTACCAGCAGCAGATCGAGTGATATTCTGCACTGATATTCTGCATTAACAGGATGCTGCTATCAAGCCAAAAAGACATTCTACCTATCACACAAATGTGTAATGTAGTATATGAATTTTAGTGCTGGTTTGACACCAGAATGTAGGCTATATGTCCAAATGACTGACCGATTGTATCAAACAGCATGTCCCTTCAGCTGTTTGCAACAGGCAAAGTACTGACCATACCCAACCAGCCCATGCTTGGAGAACTCAAAACACAGGGTGCAATTCTCCCAAAATATTTCAAAGTGTGATCTCTAGCGGGAAACACTGCACATTTCCCAGAGTCCTTAGGCATCTGAATAGCCTGACTTGGGGCTCAGATGTTCACTGATAACAAAGGGGAGCTGCATTTAAATAGTCCCTGTGCACTCACTACCAGTCAAACAAGGAGAATGGCAGCGCAGAGACCATCTCCTCTCTTCCCAGAGGGAGAACTGAACAAGCTTCTGGACACCGTGGAGGAGAGGCGGGCAACCTGTACCCCCATGAGGGTACATAACGTGACTAATCCTACCTGGGATGCGGTGGCAGCTTCAGTCATTGGCACAGCCTGATGTGGAGGACTGGCATCCAATGTTGAAAGAAAATGAATGACCTTGTACGAGCTGTAAGGGTAAATTTTTACCTGTCTCATCCTGGCATCAGTCCCATCTATCACCCCGGAACATCACCATTAATCCACTTGCAGTCACCTTGCATCTTCCCAACACCCGACCTACCAAGCATCTTCCTCAGGACCCTCCCTAGCACTCCCCATCGCAACCCGTTTCTGCTGAGGCATAGTGCCCATTTATGCTACCTGCTCTAACCCCCCCCCCCCCCTCCCCCCCCTCCCCCCCGACCAGCCAGGCATCCAGTTCACAATGCCCTATTTTTGTCTTGGCATGAGAAGATAGCACACAATGAAAAGGAGAGAGATAAGACAGGCGGGGAATGTCCAAGTTGTGAATCCTCGCCGTCCTATGAGGAATAGGTGCTGTAGATTGTGGCGTAGGGCACAGAGCTAGCAGTTGCTGACAGCAAGGTTGGCCTGTGCCAGAGACATGAGGATCCACTACATCTTCATTCAGACGACCGGTCACAAATGAGTTGTTCATTTCCCAGACACTTGTCCTTCCCATTCACTGAACCATGTCTCTCGAGTTGCAGGATCCCCATCAGATGAAGCCGGGCCATCCGGAGTCACGATCCTCCCACAATCCAACCTAGCACCGGAGAGGAGAGTTCCGAGGAGAACACCGGTGAGGTATCACAGCTTTCACCCCACACCATCACAAGCACAGAGATACGCACCTCGGTGGGTGAGATTAGCAGATAGGCTTCTGGTTCACTAGCTGGTGAGCACCATGCAGCTACTGAGGCACAACAGGTAGAGGCAGGAACTTCCAATGGAGTGGGCATTTGGAGGTATGCTGGATCCCAAGACTCAGCTGGCCCCCAGCCAGATGCCGAGCTGCTGGACAAAGTTCTCCCTGAGCTGCTGGAAATGTAAGGGCAGAGCAGTGACCTCCAGCAATATTCCAGCAACCACAAGGCCTGGAAGCCTTTAGTCACAGGAGATGGTGCCAGCATTGCATGGCACCCAGGCCAACACTGCATGGGTGACATCCACAGTGTAAAGCCTGGGACAGGACATCTGAGCCATGATTGGCGAACTTCAAGACACGGCTCACTCTTTGAGGATCATGGCAGGGGGCCTTGACAGCATGACCCGGTCACAGAGAGTAATTACTGAGGCACTCCAGAGTTTGTCCCATTCACAGAGGACCATGGCTGAGGGGTTAGGCATCATGGTGCAGACAACGGCGGGCCCCCAGTACTGGCAGCACCAGGTGACTCGGAAGCTTCTGGAGTTCACTGCAGCTGCTCCTCCGTCCCATGAAGTTACCCAGGGCCTATGAGCACACCAAGGGAGGAGGAAGCGCTGGAGCCCATCACAGGTCTTTCCAGGAATTTGACACCGGCAGTCTTCAGCCCTTCTGATTTCCCCAGCTGGCATTGACTGGGAGAACAGAGTGGCACAGCGATACTAGTAACAGCCGCATGTTGGCCAGGGCCCACTCGGTCCAGACCCTCCAAACAGCACCCTCCAAGTGCATCACAGGCCTCAGGGAGTATAGGGCCACCTCCACCTCTGATGTACATCCTGGGCTAATCTCTAGGCATGGTAGTCGACGATGTAAGATTAAGAGGCTTTAAGAGCATAGTAGGCATGAGTGAAGTCAGACACCGTTAGTAAGGGAATCGAAGCACGATGGCACAGTGGGTGGCACTGCTGCCTCACGGCGCCAAGGACCCGGGATCAATCCCGGGTCCGTGTGGAGTTTGCACATTTTCCCCCTGTCTGCTTGGGTCTCACCCCCGCAACCCAAAAATGTGCAGGGTAGGTGGATTGGCCATGCTAAATTGCCCCTTAATTGGAATTTTTCTTTTAAAGTAAGGGAATCGATAATGTAGCACTGTAGCATGTCAGGATACCGGATCAGACCCCAGCTTTGGTTAGGATACTGGAGGTGATTCTCAAACAATGTGTCTATTTTTAGAGGAAAGAGTACTTCACCCCAGGGGTAATGACTCTGACCAACAGATATCTTTAATGTTAATGTTTAACTTAAGGCATGGATCGGTACTTGGGACTACGATGTGGTGGCCACCACGGAAACTTGGATAGAAGAGGGGCAGAAATGGTTGTTGAGGGCAGCTCGGTGGCACAGTGCTGCCTCATGGCGCTGAGGTCCCACGTTCGATCCCGGCTCTGGGTCACTGTCCATGTGGAGTTTGCACATTCTCCCCTTGTTTGCGTGGGTTTCGCCCCCACAACCCAAAAAGATGTACAGGCTAGGTGGATTGGCCACGCTAAATTGCCCCTTAATTGGAAAAAATGAATTGGGTATTCTAAATTTAGAAAAAAAAGGAAATAGTTGTTGGAGGTTCCTGGTTATAGATGTTTAAATAAGATTAGGGAGGGTGGTAAAAGAGGTGGGGGGTGGCATTGTTAATTAGAGATAGTATAACAGCTGCAGAAAGGCAGTTTGAGGAGGATCTGCCTACTGAGGTAGTATGGGTTGAAGTCAGAAATAGGAAAGGAGCAGTCACCTTGGTGGGAGTTTTCCAAAGGCCCCCCAATAGCAGCAGAGATGTGGAGGACAGATTGGGAAACAGATTTTGGAAAGGTGCAGAAGTCACAGGGTAGTAGTCATGGGTGACTTTAGCTTCCCAAATATTGAATGGAAACTCTTTAGATCAAATAGTTTAGATGGGGTGGTGTTTATGCAGTGTGTCCAGGAAGCTTTTCTAACACAGTATGTAGATTGTCCGACCAGAGGGGAGGCCATATTGGATTTGGTACTTGGTAATGAACCAGGGCAAGTGTTAGATTTGTTAGTGGGGGAGCATTTTGGAGATAGTGACCACAATTCTGTGACTTTCACTTTAGTTATAGAGAGGGATAGGTACGTGCAACAGGGCAAGGTTTACAATTGGGGGAAGGGTAAATATGGTGCTGTCAGACAAGAACTGAACTGCATAAGTTGGGAACATAGGCTGTCAGGGAAGGACACAATTGAAATGTGGAACTTATTCAAGGAACAGATACTACGTGTCCTTATTATGTATGTCCCTGTCAGGCAGGGAAAAGATGGTCGAGTGAGGGAACCATGGTTGACAAGAGAGGTTGAATGTCTTGTTAAGAGGAAGAAGGAGACTTAGATCAGGCTGAGGAAACAAGGTTCAGACAGGGCGCTGGAGGGATACAAGATAGCCAGGAGGGAACTGAAGAAAGGGATTAGGAGAGCTAAGAGAGGGCATGAAAAATCTTTGGCGGGTAGGATCAAGGAAAACCCCTTTTAGACATATGTGAGAAATATGAGAATGACTAGAGTGAGGGTAGTTCTGATTAATGACAGTAGCGGGAGATTGTGTATTGAGTCTAAAGAGATAGGAGATGTCTTGAACGAGTACTTTTCTTCAGTATTTACGAATGAAAGGGGCCATATTGTTGGAGAGGACAGTGTGAAACAGACTGGTAAGCTCGAGGAGATACTTGTTAGGAAGGAAGATGTGTTGGGCATTTTGAAAAACTTGAGGATAGATAAGTCCACTGGGCCTGACTGGATATATCGAAGGACTCTATGGGAAGCAAGAGAGGAATTGCAGAGCCGTTGGCAATGATCTTTTCGTCCTCACTGTCAACAGGAATGGTACCATGGGATTGGAGAGTGGCGAATGTCGTGCCCCTGTTCAAAAAAGGGAATAGGGATAACCTTGGGAATTACAGGCCAGTTAGTCTTACTTCGGTGGTAGGCAAAGTAATGGAAAGGGTCCTGAGGGATAGGATTTCTGAGCATCTGGAAAGACACTGCTTGATTAGGGATAGCCAGCACAGATTTGTGAGGGATAGGTCTTTCCTCACAAGTCTTATTGAATTCTTTGAGGAGGTGACCAAGCACGTGGATAAGGTAAAGCAGTGGATGTAGTATGCATGGATTTTAGTAAGGCATTTGATAAGGTTTCCCATGGGAGGCTTATGCAGAAAGTAAGGAGGCATGGGATAGTGGGGAACTTGCCGGTTGGATAACGAACTGACTAACCGATAGAAGTCAGAGTGTGGCGGTGGATGGCAAATATTCAGCCTGGAGCCCAGTTACCAGTGGAGTACCGCAGGGATCGGTTCTGGGTTCTCTGCTCTTTGTGATTTTCATTAATGACTTGGGTGAGGGAGTTGAAGGGTGGGTCAGTAGATTTGCAGACGATATGAAGATTGGTGGAGTTGTGGATAGTGAGGATGGCTGTTGTCAGCTGCAAAGAAACATAGATAGGATACAGAGCTAGGCTGAGAAATGGCAGATGGAGTTTAACCCTGAATAGTGGGAGGTATTCCATTTTGGAAGGACAAATATGAATGCAGAATACAGGGTTAACGGTAGGGTTCTTGGCAATGTGGAGGAGCAGAGAGATCTTGGGGTCTATGTTCATAGATCTTTGAAAGTTGCCACTCAAGTGGATAGGGCTGTGCAGAAGGCCTATGGTGTGCTAGCGTTCATTAGCAGAGGAATTGAATTTAAGAGCCGTGAGGTGATGATGCAGCTGTTCAAAACCTTGGTGAGGCCACATTTGGAGTACTGTGTGCAGTTCTGGTCGCCTCATTTTAGGAAGGATGTGGAAGCTTTAGAAAAGGTTCAAAGGAGATTTACCAGGATGTTGCCTGGAATGGAGAGTAGGTCTTACGAGGAAAGGTTGAGGGTGCTAGGCCTTTTCTCATTAGAACAGAGAAGGATGAGGGGCGACTTGATAGAGGTTTATAAGTTGATCAGGGGAATAGATAGAGTAGACAGTCAGAGACTTTTACCCCGGGTGGAACAAACCATTATAAGGGGACATAAATTTATGGTGAATGGTGGAAGATACAGGGGTAGCTGTCCTCTGTATGAGGTAGGTTCAGAGGTAGGTTCTTTACCCAGAGAGTAGTGGGGGCATGGAATGCACTGCCTGTGGAAGTAGTTGAGTCGGAAACATTAGGGACCTTCAAGCGGCTATTGGATAGGTACATGGATTACAGTAGAATGCTGGGGTGTAGATTGATTTGTTTTTAATCTAGGACAAAAGTTTGGCACAACATTATGGGCCGAAGGACGTGTTCTGTGCTGTATTTGCTATGTTCTATGTTCTAAAATAAACTTTAATTTAAACACAGAATTAACCACATTAACATAAATAACAATTATCAGTTAAACAGTTCTTAAAAACGAAAAAAAAAACTTGAACATACCATTTACTCCTGCCATTAATTCCAATTAAGCAATCGAATACAGTTCAAATTCCACTTATGAATAAAGTTAACAAAACAGGTCACTTGCTTAGCTGTGCAGACCTTTGGAGAGAGTTTTTTTCAAGAGCAGATCCAGTACACGTCTGCTCAACCTAGCAGCATTTGGCAAAACTGCTGTTCAACTTAAAATTCTGTAACAGACCGCAAGACTGCAGGCAGACTTGACTCCTCCCATTAATTATATCATCTGTATCCCGCTACGTTCCATGACCTGCTTAGCTAAGACTAAATGCAATCCCTCATCAATTAGCTTCACTCCAGGGAACCATCCAAAATATAAACAATGTTCTATTAGCCCTTTATTTGTAACCTAGTAAGTGGTTAGAATGAATGATTGCCTCACCTTTTACATCTTCTTAATTACAACAATGCTCTATTAGCCCTTTATCTGTAACCTAGTAGGTGGTTGGAATGAATGATTGCCTCACCTTTTACACATTCTTAATTATAGCTTGAGTAGACATACTTCCTGTATGTATTTCTGTATGTATTTTAAACAGTGTTTTTAAAAATATTACTGCCACAAATATGAAATATAATCTGAAACAACTTCCACATTAATCACAAATGATTAACCAGCTAAAGAGCCACAATGCCTGTCTTTGACCCGTATCCCGGGGTGGGGGGTTAGAGGTGGTGGTTTATATCTCTATCTGAACGCAGATCCTCCTTGCAGTCCGTCCAAGCAATCCCAGCAGTTAGACCCCATGAGAACCACAATGATAGAAATCCTGGACTCACTGCTTCTTCACTCCCTGAACTCCAGGATGACATGGATGTAGTTCGATGCCTAGGTAAACAGAGCACCCGTTACCTCCTAGGTGCACTTGTGGGCTGATGATTATGAGATGTCGCACAGGTCCGCACTCGAGGCCCGGAATGACCCAGTGGCATAGCAGTTGAAGGCAGCTGTAAGCTTCATGGCCACCGGGAGCAGATGTCGTCCTCCTCCACCAGGTGCCATCATATCTCCCTGGTTAGGCGCAGTCTTCTTCGGCACATCGAGTCTGACAGCTCATTGAAGGACCATCAAGGCTTGTAGACCCTAGGTCTATGTCGGTGTACTCTCCTGCCAAACACTGCTCGATCTCATGATCCTGGTGGCTGACAACACATCACCATCCCCTGGTGCCTAGCGAACTTTGAATATCTGCTGCCCATAACACATCATCACCTCAGTGCCTACGGGCAATGTCCTATGCCTCCTCATAGTCGCCCAGAGTCCTGTCCAGCATTTCCCTCCCTTCATTTCAGCAGCAATGGGGTCCTTCATGTGCTGTGGCACATGGACACCCATGTGAAGCTGGATGGTTCCTGCATCCACCAGTGTGGTTGTGTGGTCGGTGCTGCCTGCGCAGACACAGGGGGGAAGTGCAGACTCTGCACAGACAGTGACCCAAGCGGGGAATCAAACCTACCCTCATGATTCCTGGCCCGTGACTCCCAGCCCCTGCCAATGAGGGATTCTTACCCTGACTCTGACTTGGAGAGTGAGGCAGCTGTGAATGGTGAAACATTAATGATGACGGCAAATTGGTTGGCAAACATGACTTGCAAGAATTAGAGAGGCACAATTACTATCAGAGGCAAGGAAGGAAGATACATTTATGCATTATGGATACGCAGGCTTGGACAGCAACCCAAAGATGTGCAGGTTAGGTGGATTGGCCACACTAAAAATTGGTCTGAATAAGAAAAAAAAAGAATTGGTGCTCTAAATTTAAAAAACAATCATGATTGTCCTGCCTTTTCTCTGAGTGGCATGCAGCAAGCTCCTTGGGCTGGCAACCTTTATTCTGTACACTCCCTCTGCCTGGGATGAGGAGTTCCGATCCCGAGGCTATTGACAGCAACATCAGTGAGATTGTGTTCAGCTCTCTGGCACTCATCCAGAGATTTCATCAGTGGCTGCGACCGAGTCCTCATTGAGGAACCCTTGCACTTTAATGTCTGAGTGGTGCCAGCTGCTTCTATGATGGAAAAGTACCTCCAGAACAGGTATGCTGTTCAGATATAGGAGTTTGAAAAAGACCCAGCCTACAATAATTACTGTCAAGAGCACCTGCTATTTCCAGGAAGCACTTCAGATTTTAACCCCCCCCCCCCCCCCCCACTTCCCCCACAATGAATGAAATACATGCATTGCACCTTTTCCAACTAAAAAAAAAACTTGGGGAACAACCATTACCTAATCATTCCCCATGACCATGACTTGATCAATCAGAGTTGACCTGGCACAAATACATGGCAGTTGACTGTTCCCTTGTACATTCTCCATGACAACACCTCTACGAATTAGAGTCCACTTGCCAACCAAGCACAGTTCTCTTCTCATGTAGTACAAATGACTGCAAGAGCCAGGAGCCATGCAATAGCAATGAAAGTTATTTCCTCCAAACAAGTCCACAGTCCAATGTGTGTCCATTCATGCACCAAAACTTGTCTCTGAACCCTGATGAAAATTCAGCCCTATATTTGTAAATTAAAGGGCAATGGAAAAGGTTTCCTTGATGGCTTGCAAAGTCTGAATGGAACAAGTTAAGCAAAATTTGAATTTCATATGCATGGGTTAGTAAGTTTATCCAAGTTCTCTTTTTGATTCTGCGCACACTGCTTGTGACCCTGAGTTGACGTCAACCTCCAAACGAGGGATAGTTGACAACAATGCTCTTTGCTGGTACCGTTTTTTTTCCCAAAGGGTTGCTTAATTTCCAAATGAATAAAAGTTATGGCATAAGTCCCATGAAACAGCTAAGTATTCAGTAATTACTTTAGTGAATTTCGTGCTCCTGAAGATGAAGTAATGTTAGGACTGAGAAATCAAACATCATTGGTAAACAGGCAATCCAAGTTAGCATCAGGCACGACCAGATCAGGTGGAGCAATTAGATACATTTAAAAATTTTCTTTACTTTGTTTCAACAATATGCCAAACCATCAAAAGGCTATGGCACATTGTTGAAAGAAAATAAAAGTAAAACATTTTAATTTTCCAGCAATTCAGTATGTGTCTCTTGGAGAGATTGCCTGCCTGATGCTCACTATAAATGAGACAAACAGCCCAAGTTATTTCATGTAGGACTCTTGGAACAATCAAGGGAAATAAATAAGTGTCGATTTTAACTGACAACGGTATACAGGTGGGGAGTGTGCAGCATCAGTGAGAAGTCAACTAATTTGAATTTTTCGGCCTCATTCTAAAATGATTAGTGAGCAGCAGGCACCATCTCATTGGTAACGGGAAATCCACGCACTTTCAGAGCTGGTCTTTGGGCGGGTAGCTTACAAAGATTTACTTAATGCATGAGTACAACTTATAAAGGAAAGTTGCATTCTCTGCATGAAATTTTGAGTTCTATCCCCAGAAAGAGGCTTTAAGTTGAGTCTGTAGAAAGTTCCCAGGTCTTTGAATTCTTCTACAAAGTTTCTTGTTGAGGACGTAAGGACAAGGAAAGCTTTCCCCTTTCCAGGTGATGAGAGAAAGATCCCAAAACTAAAGATTCAGCAGGCACAAGTGTTGTAACAGAGGCTGAATAATCCAAAAGCATTGCTTCTAGGCCTTGTATATAGTGTGGATAAACATAATAATAATCTTTATTAATGTCACAAGTAGGCTTACATGAACAGTGCAATGAAGTTACTGTGAACATTCCCTAGTCGCCACACTCTGGCGCTTATTCGAGTACACTGAGGGAGAATTCAGAATGTCCAATTCAGCTAACAGCACGTCTTCTGGGACCTGTGGGAGGAAACCGGGGTGAGCACCGGGAGGAAACGCATGCAGACGAAGGGAGAAAGTGTAGACTCTGCACAGACAGTGACTCAAGCCGGGAATCGAACCCGGGTCCCTAGCCCTAATCAGAGCAGCAAGGATAACTGCAGGTGTTCATTTCCCTGTATCTCAGCATTTACCTGGTAACATCCCTCCCTTGCTTTGATCCCCATTATGTATGAAGAGTTCTTCTATTCCTTACATCACATCCTTCTTTATTACTTACAAGTGAAAAAAGTGCACCACCTCCTTTTCATTCCAACCACATACTCATCGTCACAGCTGATATTAACAGCATTTTGTTCTCATCTAACAATGGCAGAGCTGCTGACTTCTTTCTCACTTTGTAGGTCAGCTGCCTTCCCACTGAAAATTTCCTTATCCTATTTGTAACTTTGATCTTCACCTTCTCAGCATAAGCAGAGTGAGATGAAATCTCATATGTTTAATTTTTCAAAAGCCATTCACTGGCTCTCTCCTTCTCTGTCTTGGAGAAAATGGCTTGCAAAATAATGGTGAGAAATATGACTGCGAGCAACACCGAGGCCCGCATCCAGATAGAGCAGACAGCCCTCAATTAGTGACACATTCAGAGCAAGAAGCACTTGACCTGGCAACCCAGTCAGCAGGGTTTCTGTCTATTGCATGTATCTTTCCATTGACCCCAAGACATTGCACAGTGAAACAGATTGACACCTCCAGGTTGCATAGTGATGGTACTGTCTAGCCTGTCAATGTCTTTAACATCACACCAGAAAATAACTTACAATTACCCCGAAACCAATGCTGCTCAATACAATGAATATAATACATGCAGCTGCTATCTTTATACATAAAAAAAATCTCTCAATCCACTTAAAATACCATTCGCACAATAGCACATCGGAATACCTGCTTTACAGAGATGTTCTTTGAGAAAGCTATTTTTTGACACTGCTTTAAAGAAAAGCTCTGACTCCTGTCAGAACCATGCAGAAACTCCTGCTGTATGTTTTTAGAAGATGCTTCTCAGCTTGTTTCAGCCCCCCTTGTTCTCAGACACGTCTGCATCAGCATTTGCAGCTCTGCTGGAAATGCAAATAGTTCCCATTCAAACTCTGGGCTATAACTCTCCTCTACCTTGGTAAGACTGATGGGATTTCAAGGTGCTTCTTCTTTCTTTCAGTCTGCTCTCCTGCAGGTCAGTGGAAGTGTCAAGCCAAATTCCCACTTGAGTAGCATGTTTTACTCTCGCTGAGGCAGTAATATGTCTACTTCAGTCAGTACGTAGCTTGCTAGAAAGCTTGCTAGACTGCTACATAGAGGACAGAGTGCCACATTTTACAACCAAACCCTTTCAGGTCTGAGGTCACCAACCAAACCATCTCAAGACTCCTCAACTGTGTGATAATAGTCTTTCATCAGCTATGGTGAAGGTACTTCATAGAAATAGTTAGATTAAAAGGCATTTATGGTTGACATTTGGTTGGAAGGTGCATTCAAGGCAATTATTATGTTTGAACAATGAACAATACAGTACAGGAACAGGTCCTCCAAGCGTTCATATGCCTATCCAGAAAAGTCTTAAAGGTCACTAACGTATCTGCCTTAACCACCTGATGGTAAGTAATTCACTGTTTCGCACTTGGCACTTTGTTTTCTTAACAGCATATGAGTTTTCTTAACAGCATATGAGTCTGCATTATCAGTTTTTCATACTTATGATAGTTGGTTGACTGTTGTGTTCTGTATTGTAGTGTTAAAAGTGTAATGATGGACAGAGCAAGGAATGTTAATGCAGTGTGGATTGTGTAACTATTCAAGTGGACAAGTTGTTTGGGAGTGTACCTTTAAGAAATGTTTTTGTCTTATCACATGGCTTCGGTCATTGTGGATGGATCTGGCCTGTGGGCTGGGAGTTGATTTTACTTTCGCTTTTGAGTTGGGAGCTGGCTGTGGCTCTGAGTTTTACTTTTGTTTTTTACTTTGAACTGGTCTGTTCTGCACAGGCTGAAAAGAAGTGTCTCTCTATCTTCAGTTTAAAAGCTGTTTCCAGATTACTTGATAACTTAAAAGAGATAACTGTTTTCTGGAAGGAATTCAAACCTGCTGTTTTGGAAAGGAAACAAAAGTATTCATACCAGGTCTTGGGTGCAGTGTGCTGGGCCACACCTTTGAAAAGGGGTTTCTGGTTTATGGGATCTTGTTATTAAATTGGAACAGTTAAAAGGGGGAATTTATTAAGTGTGATGCGTAGATTATCGTTGCTGTGTGGGGTATTTATGTTTTTTGTTGATAAAAATGCTTACTGTGTGTGTTTATTAAAAATGTCAACTAAATTTGTATAATAAAGCTTGTTTTTGATTAAAAGTGCTTAAAGCCTCTGTTGAATGAACACCTGAAGGGCAGGCACTTGTGCTCATCGTAACCAAAATCAATCAACAGTTGTAGGTCAGGTGGATTCCATGATATACTTTGGCGTTTTCTAAACCCTGGCCCATAACAAAGTGAACCGAACTACTGCACTTTTAACTCCTCTCTGTTCACTGCATGTTTTAGTGCCCTCCCTGCTATGCTCTTTCCTCACTTTTGTCTGAATCCGCCTCATGAAATGATGTGCATTCATCTTACTCTGCCTCCCCTGTATGCATTTCTCTTTGGATTGAAAAGTTGTGCAAGATGCAGCATGCTAACATGACACTTGAGACTGTCTCTGAAGTACAAGTCCCCTGGATACCTGAACAGTTCTTCAGGAGCTGTAAAGTGTGCTCAAATATTTTTCGAGTGGTCCCATGGCTCTGGTTATACTTCAGCTGTTCAGGTGTGTTGGAATTGTGATGAGTGTCATCAGCAAGAAGTGGAGGATGAACCCCTAGCCAAAAGGAAATGTGATACGTACTTGTACATTTGAACCACACGCTGGAAATATCCATATAGTATCCTGGGATGAACCTGAGACAAAGCTGTTAAAAACAATATTTTGTATCTGACTGAGCTGGACAGAATTTCTTTTTCTTTAAAAAAAAATTAGTATACCCAGTTATTTTTTTTTCCCAATTGAGGGGCAATTTAACAATGCCAATCCACCAACCCTGCACACCTTTGAGTTGTGGGGAGAATGTGCAAACCCCACGAGGAGAGTGACCCAGGGCCAGGATCGAACCTGGGTCCTTGGCGCCATGAGGCAGCTATGCTAACCACTGTGTCACCATGCCACCCCGAGCTGGACTTAATTAGGGTCCATTCTCTTTATGCACTGAGTGTGTGTTCTCTTCATCTTATTCACTTGTTTACAGAACTGATTTAAATTTTCTGACATTCAAGTTGTCTACCATTTTCTTTATTTTCAGTAACCTGCTTCCATTTTGTAACATATTGTACTTTAGTCATTCAGGTGGCTTAAATGAAGCACGCACACAATGATATAATTAGATCCATACTGTATTGAATTTGCTTAAAACCGAAGTTAAATCCACTTTTAAAATCAGTTGCAATATTTTAGATTACTTCAATTTTATAGTAGTATAGCACAGAATTGATATGGAACAAAGCCAATATCACAGTCAGTAATGTATAGACTATCTGAATTGAATCACACTTCTTCATTCATGCATTGAAAGGCAGTGACTATCGGGCCAAGTATAAATTGCTGAGCAGATTTGCACAGCTGCTGTACAATGAAATGCAGATGGTTGGATTAAATCTCATAATCTTCTACAAAGAATACTTTTAAGACTTTTTAACAGATCTAAGCTAAAATGTTTGCACAGTCAATGGCTTATGATGACTCTAAAACATAAAAATTAGAGCCAAACAGAAGTCTGTTTGCCAAAATCCAGCCTCCTACTTCTTATAAAAATAGTTAGAATCTAAAATCCTCCCAGTTTCTTTTCTGTCGTTACATACAAAATACAGGTTTGAGCTGGAGTGTGTTACAAAGCTGTAATTAATCTTCAGATAATTATATCATAAATCATAAGGGTGAAGTTTGTGCAGTATATATACAGTAACCATCAGCAACACCTCACAATTGTGTTCAGTTCATAACTTTCAGTAAACCATTGTTGTTTTATATTATGTCTTCTGCCTTGGCGCCTGACTCTCCGAGCCTCTTGCCTCTGCTTCTCCTCTTCTCTCTTCATTATTTTGAAAAACAGGGGCATATCCATTGGGAAGCCCGGCTGCTTATTTTATCTGAACTTGGAGGAGGAGGTGGGAGCTGAGGAATGGTTGAAAAATTTTGATTGCAATGAGACTGACAGCACTTTGGATAAATATAGCATAGATCTCAGTAAATATTTTTTAATAGTTAAGAAAAATCACTGTAAGATTCCAGTATTAGGTGATTTCTGCCCATTCTATAGACGCGATTCTCCTCAAACATTTCTAAGTCAATCTTTGACATGTTTTTCGGGGAGTTTCCCACTGGCTCTGCCAGCAAGTTCCCCACTGCTATTCAATGCCACTTAGTCACCCTGGGGAGTTTCTCACAAGTTTAGAATTTTTTTTTAGTGCTGGGGAGCTGAACTCCGGTTTGGCCGCCATTTTAAAAGGGGGCCATAATCTCAAAGTCAGCTTGTGGATTCCCCAAACTCCACACCCATGAGCAATGCCACCCCTCACATACATGGACACTACCCCACACCCCGAAGTGAGGACACCCGCTATGGGGTCCCTGGGGGCCCCCCCTTTTCAGGCCCTTTCAAGCCCCCTTACAGCGCCCCTCCCTTCTAGGACCCCCCCCACCCATCACCCCCCAACCTCCCGGAGACCCTTACTTACCTGCCCTGTATCACTATAAACTATGAGTTTCAAGAGCCTAAGATCACCTAAAACCGGGAACCTCAAAACACACTCCTGCATTTTTAGTTTGACCAACGCTTTATTTGCTCTCATTATGTCTTCCACTTTAGGATCAACCATTTTTGTACCCAACTCTAAGACATCAAAACTAATGTCCGGTCTAGTCTGTCTACCTAACCAATTCAGTTGCCCAGTTAAACTTCGCAGTTGCTCTTTTTCCATCTTTGAAACCACTGTGTCTTTTTGTGAAACACGACCACGGCTAATTGCTATTGGACTGATGCTTTCCAAATAAGATTGCTGATGTAAAGTTGCCCCCAACTGAGTCTGTCCGATTTCCAAACCAATATATTTAAATGCACCTGAAGCCTGACTTACAACCCTGAATTCTTTCCTTAACCCAGAGATTACAATAGCTTTGAAATCACTAGTCCCACCCCACAAAAAAATCATCGACATGCATCATAAAGATGCCAGAAAGATTTCCTTTATGGTGCCAATAAAACATTGCAGGATCTGCTTTCAACTGGCAACAGCCTAACTTTAACAAAACTGACCTTACCGAAAAATACCAGACACTAGCCACATCATTTAATCCATATACACATTTGTTCAACTTCCACAGGACCCCTTCTGTGTTAGCTGCCTCTTCAGGAGGATGGAGAAAAATGTCTCTCTGCAGCTGATGCCCCTGCAAAAAGGCAGCTTTTATATCTATAGATTTGCATTCCCATGTCTTTGTGGCTAATAGAGCCAAGAAGATCTTTAAAATAACCTTTTAAGGGTGAATCTACCCTTAAATCCTGATCTTCTAAGTTTTCTTCAGATCCCCTTGCCACAAGGCTGGCGTTTGCCTGATACGTTCCATCCAGAAGACCCTTTTCTGTGCAAATCCATCTGTGAGATAGAGCTCTTTGTCCCCTATCCGGTACGTCTGTGAATACCCCAAATTTACTCCATTGCAGTTCTTGCTGTTTGGCATCTTTGATAAATTTTTTATTTATTTTATTGGAGGCCACCAAAATCTCACGAGCATGTGGGCTTCTATTCCTAGTAGCATTCATAGTCTTACCCATGTTCTGAGACCTTGACAAACTATGTCCCCTATCCCGCCTGGTATCTTGTTCTGTACTGCTACTGCTTGATCTTTCCCTTCTGCTGTGGGATGCCCTTTCAATAATTCTCGACCTTTTCCTGTGAACATGTTCACTATCCGATGTACTATCTGAACTGGCACCGTGTTTCTGTGCCCTCCATTTTTGAACTTTGTGTTCCCAATCCATTGTCTTGACACCCTCTCCTGCATGCTGTGCATTCAACCAGTGTTTGTACTTTGCAGTGGCCTTCCCTGCTCTACTAATAACAGTTGCATCCTTCCATTGACTAGATCCTTCATGCAGTTGTCTTTTCGGAAAAATGGCCTGTTCTAATTCATAAGACGTATTGTGTTTCTCGACAGAAACCCTGTCTATATCAGTTAACTGGTCCTCATGGCTCTGGAACACGTGACCCTGCTTCCTCATCATGTCTGTCTGCTCTGTCTAAATTTGAAAATTTGTAATCTGTACCCATTATCCTTGATGAATGTACCCTAACAGTCTTATTGCCATGTTGTAAAATAATTATTTTGCCATCTATGCCTATGATCTTCCCTGGGCCTTTCCATTCATTAAAATTGTCTCTCTTATGGTATACTATGTCTCCTTGCTGAAAAACTATTTGATAGCCATACATTATGCCTTAAAGCTCTGCGTATTCTTTCAGAGACTTCTGCTTCCAAAAAGGTTTTTCTACTGCTGTGTAATGCATTTAAATGCTCAGCAAAGGCAGAGCTAATTGTAGTCCCTTCCCAAGCTGGAGGCTCGTCATCCAAAATGGACGGAATTTTAGGATTTCTACCAAACACTAATTAATAGGGACAATAGCCGCCAACTATCTGCAATGAATTATTCGCATGTACCTCCCATGCTGAGGCTGAATTTAGCTTGCAATTTGGTCTATCTGCCAAACTTTTCCAGAGCATATCATCTATTACTACATGGTTTCTTTGACACATACCATTACTAAATATGCTTTCTGCAGCCGTATTCAGAACTGTGGGACGCGATTCTCCGATAATGAGGCAGATTGCCCACGCCGTCGTGAAAGCCATCGCGTTTCATGACGGCGCAAAACGGCCTCGGGTACAATCAATTCAGGCCCCGATAAGGGGCCAGCAGCGGGGCCGCGTGAAACGCAGTGGGCACGGCGCCAGAGCGGCGTCGTCATCGCGTGACGACCGGATGACATTGCGCCGTGTCATTTAAAGTGCGCGATCCGCGCACAGAGGACCCGACCGATGGAGATGGCTGAGCCCCGCCGTGCTGCTCCCAGGTTCAGGGACAGTGATCTGGACACGATGCTGGACGCCGTGGAAGAGCGCAGGGCCATCTTGTGTCCAAGACATGGGCACCGGCAACCAGCTAGCACTGTGAGGCACGGCTGGCGTAAGGTGACACCTTGGTAAGCGCTGTGGGGCACACACCCTGGTCTGGAGAACAGTACCGCAAGAAGCTCCACGACCTCACGAGGGCTGCCAGGGTAAGTACCCTGAGGGTTCCCCCGACCCCCCCCCCCCCCATGCCCCCCATCACGTATCGTGGCCCCCCTCTGCCCACGCAGGGGGGTGGGGGGGGGGGGTTGGGGGTACCACGTTGTATCCGACCCACATTGGGAAACACACACCCCCCGAGAGCTGCCATGGCGTGGTGACAAGGGCCCCCCACACCCAGTCATAATGGTGACAACATCCACGCGTCTTGACGGTGACCGCCTAACTCTGATGCCTTCTCCCCCTCCACCCTCCCTCCCCCGCAGGACAAGACTGCTCACAACCTTCCTGAGCGTTCAAGAACTGGAGGGGGATCACCTGTGCTGCACCCCTTCACCGTCCACGAGCAGATGGCTCTGGACTTCGCCGGGGGAGCCGCCATCCGGGAGGTAGAGCCATGCCAGGTCGGAGGCGCAGGCACAGATTCCCCTGCTGCCACCAAGCCCCCCCTTTCAACCCACCCCGTGACACTGCACCCACTCACAATGCACCCCCACTGCCGACACCCAACTTCGGGTCTCTAACGATAGATGCCTCATTGTCGTCAGCAGGGCCAGGAGCCGATCATCCAGGGACGTCACGGAGAAGCCCCCACCGTCCAGATGCAAGCACTTCCACCCCCACGGACGCACAGCAGAGGGGGCAAGGAAGACTGACAGGGGGGGCCCTCCCCTGAGGCCGTGGCACTGGAGGGGGACGCACAGAGGACGGACAGACACGACAGGGACGAAGAGACAACGGACACTGATGGCCTTGAGTCGGATGAGGGGAGGGCCGCGAGCCGGGACAGTGATGGAGAGAGGACTAGGACTGTGGACAGTGACGCACAGAGGACAGCCAACAGTCGACGCACATACCAGACATGGCACCTAACGTGGGCCGCTGACTAGTAGCGCCAGTCCAAAGATCCACCCAGGAGCCCCCAGAACTGGGGACAGATGATGAGCTTGAGTTTGCGGCACTGCTGTCACCCACAATGTCCACCATTGCAGATACCCTCACCTCGTTGGGCACATATGTGATGAGGCTTCAGGTTCACTTACTGGTGTGCACCACACAGCCGATCCGGTGGACATAATGGTGGAGATAGGAGCAGCCGAGGGGCTGGACGGTCGGAGGGCATCCCAGGCCCAGCACACAGCTGCCGCCCAGATAGTTCCCGGGTTCCTGGACTTACTAGACCCACCCACAGACCAGATGCATTTGAAAACCTTGGGAGTGGACAACGGGATGACGCGGTTGGAGGAGTCCATCCGCGTCCAGGAGCAGGGACTGGTGCCGGTAGAGGGTGCTGCGGTTGTGCACAATCCGTGGTGCAAGTGCCTTGCTCAGCGATGCCCTCCCCCTAGTTTGTGAAATGTATGGCGATCAACGCGTCGCGTGCTCGCTCTGCTAGCCGGTGTTGTCGTGCAGCTTCCCAGCCAAATCCCGCCCCCAGGTCGTGTCTGTGCCCCCCCCCCCCCTCCCATCCTCCTCCTACTCATGTTCAGAGGCGTCATCCTCATCGGCCTCCTCCTGTGCATCCTCCCCCAGGACCTCGCCCCTCTGCTGGGCAATGTTGTGCAAGTCACAGCAGACCACCACTATGCACACGACCCTGTCAGGGTGGTACTGCAGTGCCCCTCCAGAGCGATCCAGGCACCAAAACCTCATCTTCAGGAGGCCAAAGTACCTCTCCACAACACCCCTGGTTGCAACATGGGCCTCATTATAGCAGATCTCCGCGTTGGACTGTGGCCTCTGTATAGGCGTCATCAGCCACGACCACAACGGTAACCCCTATTGCCCAGCAACCAGCCCCTCAGCCGGGGCGGGGGGGTGTCCCTCAAAAATAGCGGGGATGAATGAATGAGCAAGTATGAAGGCACCATGCACACTGCCAGGATATTGGGCGCACACGTGTATAATCTTCATGCGATGGTCGCAGACCACCTGAATGTTCATAGAGTAGTTCCCCTTCCTGTTCAGGAAAACGTCCCTGTCGTCAGAGGGTGGACGCATGCCGACGTGCACCCCATTAATCACCCCCCTGGACCGTCGGCATCCCGGCCACTGAGGCGAATCCTGCTGCCTGGTCAGCCTGGTGTGCACGGTCCTCTGGAAAATTAGTGTATCTGACCGCGATGTCATACAGGGCGTCGGTGACGGCCCGGATGCATCAGTGCACCGATGCCTGCGAGATTCCAGAGAGGTCCCCACTCGGCGCCTGGAAGGACCCCGTTGCGAAGAAATTAAGGGCAACCGTCACCTTGATGGCCACCGGGATAGCGTGTCCTCCTCTGTTCCACGTGGTGCCAGGTGTGCCACAAGATAGCATATATGTGCCACGGTCTCCCAACTCAATCGGACTCTCCTCCTGCATGCCGCATCCGGAAGCTCCTGGAACGACATGCGGTCCCGGTACACTCGAGGCCACATGGGGCGCCTCCGGTGCCTTGGCACCACCACCTGCTCTTGCTCCTCCCCCTGCGCCCCATCAGGATCCGATTCAGCACCCTCCGCATGCCCGACGATGTGGTGGTCATTGTCACCCTCCACCTCCTCTACACCTGTCAGGTGGGAGGGCCTGTGGCATGAGTGGCTGGCACAGGGCCCTCTGCAGCCAGTCCCTCAGCTGCAGCCGCCGCTGTAGCTGCTGCTCTGAGCCGCCTTCGCGGTGGCGAAGAATGGCTACCTGCAGGGCAGCCGCTCCCGACACGGCGGCAAACATTGCTGGATGTTGCGCGAACTTCACCCCACCCCCCAACAGCACAGCGGCATCATTTACTCCACCCCCTCCTCCTACCTCCACCCCCTCCTCCTACCTCCAGCCCCTCCTCCTACCTCCACCTCTTCCTCCTACCTCCACCCCTTCCTCCTACCTCCACCCCCTCCTCCTACCTCCACCCCTCCTCCTACTTCCACCCCCTCCTCCTACCTCCACCCCCTCCTCCTACCTCCAGCCCCTCCTCCTACCTCCAGCCCCTCCTTCTCCCTCCACCCCACCCTGGGCATTGCGGCATCCTACTCCAAGGGCCCTCCCACCAAGGGCCCTCCCACCCCACCCCCAGCACCAGTCATGGACGCCACCTCCTGCTGCCGACGGTGAGGCCGGCCACTCACCTCCTTCCTGGGCAGCAGGGTAGCATGGTTGGGCAGCAGGGTAGCATGGTGGTTAGCATAAATGCTTCACAGCTCCAGGGTCCCAGGTTCGATTCCCGGCTGGGTCACTGTCTGTGTGGAGTCTGCACGTCCTCCCCCTGCGTGCGTGGGTTTCCTCCGGGTGCTCCGATTTCCTCCCACAGTCCAAAGATGTGCGGGTTAGGTGGATTGGCCATGCTAAATTGCCCGTAGTGTCCTAATAAAAAAGTAAGGTTAAGGGGGGGGGGGTTGTTGGGTTACGGGTATAGGGTGGATACGTGGGTTTGAGTAGGGTGATCATGGCTCGGCACAACATTGAGGGCCGAAGGGCCTGTTCTGTGCTGTACTGTTCTATGTTCTATCCTCCACATCGTCAGCCAGCACGACTGGCTGACAAATCTATTTACCAGCAGTGAACGGCCCAGGTCCAGGTCACGCCGTCGGGACTTCAGCCCATCCGTGCCGCTGAATAGCGGGGGGGCCGGAGAAACGCCGTACTTGGTATCTCGGGCAATTCTCCATCAGGCGGGGCGGGGCGCCAACCTCAATAACTCCATTCTCGTCGTCTGGGAGAATTGCGGAACGGCGTCAGACCGGCGCCGCGGGAAAAATGGAGCGCGCGGCGATTCTCCCATACGGTGTGGCATGGGAGAATTGCGCCCACGATATTTACGTTTTCACAAAATCCCTAAACTCATCATTAGCAAATTCTCCCATGTTGCCGGTGGCCCATTCCTGTCCTTATCCATTTTTCAATGATCTGATCCAGGATCTCTTTTCTTTACTTCGTACAATAGTTGATTGACTAAATCTGGTTGCTAAATCTACAAAATGCAAAATAAATATATTATTAGCTTTATCCCAAATCTTAAGGTCCATAGCCACAATGTCGTTAAAATCCCTGGCCAAAGTTAGGGTTACTATCGGTCGTGATGGTGTCCTTCTGTACTTCCTACAAATCTCACAGTGATCACTAACCTGTTCTATCAGCTTAGTATAGTCTTTATCCCTTACCCCTGCATCCTTTAATACATTTTTCAGCCTCTGAGGAGACGGATGCACAAATTGCCTGTGCAGTTTTAATACAACAAGCTTTTTATCAGCTAAAGTCTCATTTCCAGCTGCAAATAACACATCCTTAAATATTATTTGTCAGTAATGCAAATGCAAATCGCTTATTGTCACAAGTAGGCTTGAAATGAAGTTATTGTGAAAAGCCCCTAGTCGCCACATTCCGGCGCCTGTTCGGGGAGGCTGGTACGGGAATTGAACCGTGCTGCTGGCCTGCCTTGGTCTGCTTTCAAAGCCAGCGATTTAGCCCTGTGCTAATGGAATACAGTAGTGGCCAGACTGTGTAAATTGTAAGTCCGCCGTATTTCCAAAAACTGTTACCTTATCCTGTTCCATATCCAGTTTCATGTGTGCTTTCTTCATTGACGGTCTGCTCAGAAGCAAAGGTATATCACTTGATACAACATCCGTGCTAATGAAATGATTCACTCCAGTAATATTGCAAGGGATCACCACTCTTTTCAGCGACTTCAGAGTATTATCATCCCCAAACCAAATTCCTTCACCTTGTTATGTTTTTCAGCATTCAAAGAGTCCAGGTAACATTTTAACCAGTCAATTCCACACACAGTAGATGTGCAGCCACTGTCCAATACAGCACAATTGAAGGATTCTGCAACCAACACCCTTATTACCGGCATAAAACTGCTTGTTAATAGGACAATGCCTTCTTTCTGGTCACTATCATTTTCCTCTTCCGACTCCATGTCATGTGTAGCTTCAAACACTCTATTATAACGTGTTGGACAGTTGAAAGCATAATGGTATTGATAGTCACATCGAAAACATCGATTTATCATACCCCATTTCTGGGGTTTATTTTCCTATTTTCATTCTCCTTGTCCCTCCTATTTTAGGTTTTAAATGTGTTTCTGTCCTTATAATTTCCAGGTCTCGATCTCCTTCCATACTCTCGTAATGTGTTCATAGCCGTACGATCTCGCCATCCTGTTAGTAGTGTATCTTCCATGGTCTACTTTATTGCTGACTGACCCAATTGTGACATAAGAGCCATAGGAATTGAATGTTTCCCTAGAAACTTCTTTAAGGCCTCTATCATCTGATCAAATAAGGTCCTCTATCATCTGATCAAATAAGGTATCGTTATCCGTAAACTTAACTCCTGTCAAAACCAGGAGCGTATCCATGTTGGACACTCGAGCACAGTCCAGTAACTTAAATGCCAGCACAGACTGTGGAAATTCGAGGCGTGTTTGTGCAGCCTTCTGTATAGTCTGCTAAATTCCATTATATCAATAGAGATATCCTCTGTTTTCTGGAACCTATCAAATTCTGACCAGGCTTCATACGGACTTAACAAGTCATCCTTTTGATAAATCTTATCCATAAAACGTAATAGAGTCTCCAGACCTTCTTCTGAGTTGAATTGTTCCAATTCCAGTTCAGAAAACACTTTGCTTTGGATTTTACTCTCAAAAGGTAGAGAAAGAGGCAATGCCATATCTTGTCCCTCTTTTCCAAGGCAGTTACCTTAGTCCACATAACAACTACACTTCTCCATTGGTCGCACGATCGCCTTTCAGAAAATAATGGCGGATAGTCATATCTGGCCATCTTAATCGTAGGTTCAGCCATGTATTTTTATATATTTTTTTTCTTTCTCACTTACTCCTTGGTTGATGCAGAATTCTTTTTTCTTCTGGAAAAATCGGATCTTTCAACCCTTTATATTTGCACAGCAACCATCCTCTGCTACCATTGCTAGCTGCTGGTTGCTGTTGAGTAAAGAGTCAAGAGTTCTGCTCTTTTTCCCAAACAACTTTATTTTTCCTTGAACACACTCTGTACCAAAACTCTATCATCACATCACATGCTCCAAAGGCCACCTGCAGCCTCTTTACATATCAGTGTCAATTATTGGATACTTAACATCAATGAGACATCTAATTTCAATGTTTCTTAACCCATCCCTTAACATGGACACTAATCCGTACTCCATCTGGAGCCTCTGCCTCTCCTTCAAGATCTTGCATCCGGGGAATTTTCTGATACCTGCTTTACTGTGCACTTCTTTCTTCCTGTAGCTCACTGAAGCCTTCGGCCACCATGCTGTTGCCCTCTGAAATTCTACTCCTAAACCTCTTACACAACTAAACACCTCCAATTTCAGAAAATGGAGGGGTATCTCTGCCTGCTGCTTTTTAAAAAATTTTATGTGCCCAATTCATTTTTTTCCAATTAAGGGGCAATTTAGTGTGGCCAATCCACCTACCCTGCACATCTTTGGGTTGTGGGGGCGAAACCCACGCAAACACGGGGAGAATGTGCAAACTCCACACGGACAGTGACCCAGAGCCGGGATCGAACCTAGGACCTCGGCGCCGTGAGGCAGCTGTGCTAACCACTGTGCCACCGTGCTGCTCCCCTGCCTGCCTCTTTGACCATATTCACCATCACAGCTTTCTAGCTTTCTATTTCCTCTTTCATGTTTGATCAGATATCTCGCCAAAGCTCACTCTAATGTCTTGACTAGGTCATGTGTTTTAGTGATGTGGATTGAGGGATAAATATTAAGGACACGGAAATGTTCCTGGTTTTCTCTGAGTAGTGCCGTGTAATCTTTCACCTCCACCTGCTTTAATGTAATGTGTTATTGTAGGTAACAATAATTTTAAACTTATGTAGTTAATATATTTAATGCCTTCTGTGTAAAAGTCCAGAATTATGTGTGCATAATTCTACAAATATATGGTACTTGCATTAACCTTGCAGTTGCCACGGCTGTAATACATTTTTATTACTAAATGTTGCTGTTGCGAAGGCTGTGATACATTTTCTCTGTTTTTACATCTTCCCTGTTTTTAACCTTGCTGTTGTCATGCTCCCTATGGCCTTGCTGGTTGACTTAGGTTTACTCTTTTTAAAAAGCACATATGCTACTAGAACAACGTAGTAATTTGAAACTTGACTTTCATGCATGATGGCTGTGTGAGTGCTTTGCGCAGTTCTACTTGGAATGACTATTGTAGGTTTTTTGTTTATAATTTGAAGTGTTGCAGTGAAAGGTATTTTACAGTACTGATAAATTGTAACATACACGGTAACCACAAAGTGAAGAATAACTCATCTGGGGTGACATTGCCAGATTCATTTACAGTAATATACAAACACTGACTTCCACTAAGATAAGATCATATTTACTTTTGGAAAATAGAACTCATTCCTGTTTAAACAATGATAAATTTTCAGCCATTTGCTTGCTAGCACAACCATCAGCCAAGTTGCTACTGAACATTGTGCTTCTGACTGAAGCAGAAGTCCAGTTTGCAACCTTGCAACTTCTAGGTGACATTGTTTCAGTGACCTCCGCTGGGTTTTAGTGGCCAGTTCACAGAGGTGCTTGTGCATCAGTTTTACTTTGTTAATTTTGCATAAAGATTTATGATAGGTTTTCATGGGATTTGTCACACTCGTCTGTGGGGTTGCCATCCTTTAGAATTATCCTGGAGTATCCTGGAATTAAATATTAATCTCTAGGACTGCAGCGAGCCCAGGAGAAAAGTCAAAAGGGTGTTAAGGTTTTCTAAATTTCTTTCAGCACTTGATTATTGACTAAATTGTTGTCTAAAAATCAATAATCATTCAATCGGGCAATAAAGTCTGGTTGCTTTCCAATTATTGTGGAAAGGCAGTGTCCTATGAGGATGGGTATGTTGGGCAACCACTAGTGGGAACACAAGCTCGAGAACTTTGTGGTGGGTGGTCATGTGATTAAGCCTCCAGAAATACTTCCAAACCAGGTTGACAACACCATTTTTCCTATCTTTGGCAAAATAAAGCATCAGAAACCCAGGTAAAACAGCGATTTGCATAATTTGTCCAGCGCTTCGTCAGCTTTTCCATTACTTTTGCCAAGTGATCAGGAGAATCCCAGCTGAAATTCATCTTATGTGTCTGAATATTTAAAAAACAAATTAAGTCATACAACTTTTATGTATTTTCAACATCAAGAACGCAAGCTGGAGCCTGCTTTACTAAGAGAGTATAGCATTTATAATTACATGCTATTTAATAAAATTTAAAATAAAGACTTAAACGTCATGTGATGTTGGCAAAAATCCTGTTGTTTAACTTAAAAAAAAGCCGATAAATGTAAAATGTGGTGGAATCTGGAGAGAAAGGGTTAACAGATGTTGGCCTGAATTTTGTGGTCAGCAGTGAACGAATGACAGTAGCAATTTGTTACACTTATATCTGCTCACAGACCTCCTATGTGCTGTTATTAGAGAGCCACGACAGTACAGTGACCTCTACATGGTATCTGGGAAACATGTGAATATTGTCTTCGTAACCAATCAGATTGAAGAATCCTTACTAAGACCTGCGGGGGTAAATGTTCACATGATGGAATGCTTGA
This sequence comes from Scyliorhinus canicula, assembly GCF_902713615.1. NCBI lineage: Eukaryota > Metazoa > Chordata > Chondrichthyes > Carcharhiniformes > Scyliorhinidae > Scyliorhinus > Scyliorhinus canicula. The sequence goes on along the minus strand of NC_052151.1, from coordinate 134,164,679 downwards.
GGGGGGAATAAAATCCATTGAAAATGATAGTGCCAACATGCAGACTTCTGTATTTCACTAAATTGTGTTAGGTTGCATGTACTCAGTCAAACAGGTTGCCAATCAACATGTACTATAAGTTCAATTTGAGCAATATTTATGAGTTTAACATCAAATTTCCCAAAGCTTACCACTGAAAGCAAGGGGAAAGCACCATGGCCATTGAGGTGGTCGGTCCATCTTGGGGAAATATGGCGATAATTAACAAGTGCTTCTGAGAACATGTGTTCACAATATTTTTACTGGGAGATTAATTTCTACACTTTATCTTTTCATGGAATGTGGGTACCATTGTCTAAACCAGCATTTATTGCCCATCCCTAATTGCAGTTGGGAAGGTGGTGGTGAGCGACCTTCTTGAATCACTGCAATCCTTGTGGTATATGCGTACCCACAGTGCGATACCAGGTGATCCATCCGGTTTCATTGTTTATTGAATTTTCTGTGGTGGTTTGATACAACACTTGCTAGGCTATTTCAGAGGGAAGAATGAACCACATCACATTATTGTGATTCTGGAGCCACATGTAGGCCAGGGTAGAATGGCAGATTTCCTTCTCTAAAGGGCACGGTGGTATTTGAACCCGTGGCCCCAACTCATTCACCTGGGTCTCTGAATTATGACAATGCCACTGCCTCCCATGTCATGAAGGGCGGTGATACTTTGGCTGTCTTTGATTGGACCTCAAATGAGGAGGAATAAGACCTGAAGCAGCCTTCGGGCCACAGACTTGTAGCTACAGAGAGGGGAGCAGCAGATAGGTGCAGCTTGCATAGGGTACTGTCCATGAAACAGGGTCGTTGGGCAGATGTTGAGTTTCCTTGACATGTCTGAACAGCAGCAAAGGAATATTTGTGGATGCTCAATTATTGAATATATTCAAAGTTCAGATGATAGATTTTTGGACTCTTAAGTGAGTCGAAGGATAGGAATAGGGGCTGTGAGCATCCTCTTCTAATTTTTGTGCTTAGCAATCTCAGGTTGTCCTGGTGGGTGGTAGCAGACATCTATAGCCTCCTGGAAGACCTGTACCCTGCTGGATCTGCTGGCCATGCTCTATTGGTGGCTGTCAAAGTTACAGCCACCTTCAAAGGTATTGCCTTTGAATCCTTCCACAGCTCTGCTGGAGACATTGAGGATCTCCTAGCCAGCAGCCCATATGTACATAAGATAAGTTACTGATGGGTTGAATGTCAGGCATGGCAATTATGCCAACTTACCTGGCATGATGCCAATCAGAATGAATGCATGCTCAGGCTGCAGCTCTGTCTGATTTTTCAGAGGTGTAGGATTTCATCAACTGCACACGTGGAAATTGTGCATCCCAGACCATGCAAGAGTTTGTGTCAACCACAAGAACTTCCATTCCATCAATATGCATTTGGTGTGCAACCACAAAAAGATATTTTTGCAGCTGTACCAGATACTCCTGTTGGCATGGGGTACTGCCATGATACTTTTGTTCTCTGGCAGTCTAAGCTCCCTGATATCTTTAGACCTGAAGCAGACTTGGCTTGCTAGAGATGAGGGATGTCCACATCAAATTTGGCTAACAATAATGTTAGTAACCCAAACAAGGAGGAAGCCCAACAGAACTGCAATAAATGCCATATAACAACCAAATGTGTTATTGAACTAGTTCTCAACGTGTTGACATTGTGCTTCAGGTGCCTCAACAGGTTCAACGGTGCCGAATAGAGCTTCAAAAATGTTTGATGTGTGCTGCACAACATTGTGCAGCAGGGAGATTTAGACCTGCAAGAGGAAGCAGACAAAACAGCCTAATCCTCCTTGGATGATTCTGAGTAAGGGGAAAGTGTGTGGTGTGGAGGAGAAAGAGGAAGAAAAGAAGAGCAGAAGGAAGTCCTTTTGGTGGAATTCTCACATTTTGAGGCTATGTGCCTGGGATCACGACTTGGACATGCCCCATTCCTCTCTAGAGGCTGTACTTAGCTGTTTGCCCCGTGGTGAGTTCTCTTCACCAGGTCCTGTTTGTCCAGACTTGTAAACCCTGCCGATGCTACATCATCCTTCCACATGAGTGGTGCCAGAGGACTAGAGTATTGCAAACGTTACATCTGTTATACAATATAAAAGGTGCAGCAATAAGCCCAGAAACTACAGGCCCATCAGTTTAAGTTCGGTGGTGGGTAAATTTCTAGAAACACTAAGATGGAACAAAATAAATAGTCAGATGGAAGGAGGATTAATTGAGGAAAGCTAGCACGAATTTTGTAAGGGAAAATCATGTTTAACTAACTTGCTGGAGTTTTTTGAAGAGGCAGTAGTGAGGGCTGTTGAGCGCAATGCTGTGATGTACGTGGTCTTCCAAAAGGCATTTGGTACATTGCAGCATGACAGACTTGCGAGCAAACCTATAGCTCATGGAATAAAAAGGACAGTAGCAACATGGATACGAAAGTAGCTGAGTAACAAGAAACAGACAGTTGAGTTAATGGATGTTTTTCCGGTTGGAAGAAGGATAGAAATGCCCTAGATCTTTGTCGACAGGGAACAATTCCAAAATCTGCAGATGTTAGAAAACTTGGAAGTATTGTGAAGTGTGAGGAGGCTATTTTAGAACTTCAAATGTACATGGACAAGTTGGTGGAATGGGTGGACAGGTGGCAGATGAGAGAAATATGAAGTTATTAATTTGGTTAGGAAGAGCATGGAGAGACAATATATAATAAAGAGTACAATTCTAAAGTGGTTGCAGGGGCAGAGGGACCTGGATGTATATGTACATAAATTATTGAAGCTGGCAGGGGTAAGTTGAGAGAGTGATTAATAAAGCATACAGTGTCCTAGGCTTTATTAATAGGGGCATTGGCTTTAAGAGTAAGAAAGTGATATTGAACTTGTATAAGGCATTGGTTCGCCTCAGCTGAAGTATTGCAAACAAATATGGGAGAAGAGTAAAACCAAATGTTCAGAAATAGAAAACTTGGGGTATAATCACAAAAAGAAAAATACCTGTTAAGGAAGAAGTAAAATACTTTTTTTTTTTAAAATGAACACTTACAAGTGGCTTAATAATGAATAATAATAAACAATGTTGATGTTTATCCTCAGCACCTTCTCCCACATTAAACATTAGGGCAGCACGATAGCATAGTAGTTAGCACTGTTGCTTCACAGTGCCAAGGTCCCAGGTTCGATTCCCGGCTTGGGTCACTGTCTGTGCGGAGTTTGTACGTTCTCCCTGTGTCTGCGTGGGTTTCCTCCGGGTGCTCCGGTTTCCTCCCACAAGTCCTGAAAGATGTACTTGTTAGGTGAATTGGACATTCTGAATTCACCCTCAGTGTACCCGAACAGGCACTGGAATGTGGTGACTAGGGCTTTTCACAGTAACTTAATTGCAGTGTTAATGTAAGCCTACTTGTGACACTAATAAAGATTATTAAACTTTATTCGCCTGTTTTGTACAATGATGCCAGTGAATCAGAGTGCAACTTTGCCAACTGCTACCCAGAGAGAAAATTACATGCTTATTGTGCCACATACATAAAATAGCAGAGTTTTTAATTTAAGAACATAGGTATTTCCAATTCCATGAAATGGATTGCATCTTGGAATTAGTGAGCTTATTCCTAAAATCAGAAGCTCAGCTGTATTATTGCACAGAAAAGTACTGTACAAACAGATAATAGGCTGTATTTCCGATTTCCATTATTTTAATTATATTTTATGCATTTAACATTAGACAAATGGTTATTTCTTGCATTAAAGTAATGCTGATTGAAAAATCTAAGCAGATGACAGAGGAGCATTCTTTTCCTATTCCAAATTATTTAACCCTGACATTGAGCCAGCAAGTTTATGCTTTGAATTAAAAACATTAGATGTTGGAAACACTCAGCTGACCTCCTGAGTGTTTCCAACATTTTCTGTTTTTATTTCAGATTTCAAAACCCACAGTAATTTGCTTTTGCACTTTGGATTGTCTTTCTGAATATTCCACTAAACTTGTAAAAATTACAAATTTTCCCTTTAGTAGACTGATGTTTCCTGGATCTCTCTCAGTCTTTCCTTCCAATACATCCACTTTGAATATTCAGTCAGATTTGCAATCTGCCCACTTATTTCAGAGGATAAAAATGTTGACCTGTTTTCAACTATGTTAGTGTGATTATCTTAGTCATGCAGCACACATTCCTGAAAGCACATTTTTGATTACCTTTGAGTACTTCATGCTATTACATTTATCATCCAGAATAACATGCATTCTACAAATGGCACTGAAACTAGACTGAACAATTTGCCAACTTTAAACAATCATGCTTATCTTTGCATAGGTGTATCACAATGGAATAAGTTTTAGTAAGAGCTGATGAATAATGACTGATTATCCCTGTATCTATTTTTACCCTGGTCCAAAGCGTCCCCCAACTCTCGCACTTGTTCTTCTTCAACTCTGTCAAATGCAGGTTACTTCCATACTATTACCACCAAAGACCCTGCTGCCAGAGCAGTGGTGTTGCGTATCTTCTGGAGCAAAATTCCTAACCCCATCGGATTTTCTTGCCGCAGTAATTTTCTTATTATTGACCGGCTTCTGCGCCAGTAATGATTCAACTGACCTGCCCACAAGGTTGTTGAAAGTTGTGTTTGTGTGTGTGTTGGGGGGGGGGGGGGAGAGAAATGGTTGTCAGGAAAATAGGGCAATGGATCACCTTCACAGCAGAACCAGCAGTTTCAGCTGAAGCCTTTGGTGGCTGGAAATGGGGCCCTTTCTTAATGGGTCAATTTCCCACTGGCTAAATTTGTTGTCTTTCAGAATTACAGACATAATGCTGACATAAAAATATTTTATGAGCTGCACTTGTGCCACTGAAGTTACTCTTCACTTCTCTCTTAAGTAAATTAGTCTGGAATACTGGAGGCAGGTCTGATGAGAACGCCATTCTCTCCACACCATTTATTATAGCAGGCTGCAAGGGAGCGGAAAAAACAGCCGCACCACAACAGGAAATTCGAGCAAGGTTCAGTGAAGCCTTGGCATTGCCAGTTACCACTCTAAGGTTATGCACAAAGCCATTCGAATGTTTATGGTTTTTGATGGCGAGGGTCACTTCTGAAAGCCAGAATGTTCACAGTGGTAACTGTTAGCTATTAATGGAGAGATTTCTTCACTCTAGTTCTGAAATGTATTCATGTGTAATCATAAAAGTGATTATTAATCTGAGACATTTGAGATTGTTGGAAATTAATTTAATCCATAAACATCCCCTTTAAATGTCGTGCAGTTCTGATGATGTGCAGTGAAACACTACTTTCTATTTATGATGAAACCCAATACTTTGTTGTCAACTGGATTCATTAGATTATCCAGGTGGCAAGTTTGTCTTTTTCAGTTCGAGGAATATCAACCCATAATTCACCCATACCCACCATCACAGCTTCCGAAGTCAGATCGGCCTTCCTGAAAGTGAACCCACGGAAGGCGACGGGCCCGGACAGGATCGCTGGTCGTGCACTCAGAGCCTGCGCAGACCAGCTGGCAGAGGTATTCGCAGACATCTTTAACCTGTCCCTACTCCACTCCGAGGTCCCCACCTGCTTCAAGAAGACCACCATCATACCGGTACCAAAGAAGAACCAGGCAACGTGCCTCAATGACTACCGCCTGGTGGCCCTGATGTCAGTTGTAATGAAGTGCTTTGAGAGGCTGATCATGAAGCGCATCACCTCCATACTCCCGGAATGCCTTGACCCACTTCAATTCGCATACCATCGCAACCGGTCCACATCAGACGCCGTTTCCCTGGCCCTACACTCATCCCTAGAGCATCTCAAAAACAAGGATTCCTACATCAGACTCCTATTTATTGACTACTGCTCCGCCTTCAACACCATAATCCCCGCCAAGCTCATATCAAAGCTCCAAAACCTAGGACTTGGCTCTCCACTCTGCAACTGGATCCTCGATTTTCTGACCAACAGACCACAATCAGTAAGAATGAACACCAACACCTCCTCCACAATAGTCCTCAATACCGGTGCCCCGCAAGGCTGCTTACTTAGCCCCCGACTCTACTCCCTGTACACACACGACTGCGTGGAAAAACTTGGTTCCAACTCCATCTACAAGTTTGCTGACGATACGACCATAGTGGGCCGGATCTCGAAAACAACGAGTCAGAATACAGGAGGGAGATAGAGAATCTGGTGGAGTGGTGTAATGACAACAATCTCTCCCTCAATGCCAGCAAAACTAAAGAGCTGGTCATTGACTTCAGGAAGCAAAGTACTGTACACACTCCTGTCAGCATCAACGGGGCCCAGGTGGAGATGGTTAGCAGTTTCAAATTCCTAGGGGTGCACATCACCAAAAATCTGTCCTGGTCCACTCACGTCGACGCTATCATCAAGAAAGCACAACAGCGCCTATGCTTCCTCAGGAAACTTAAGGAAATTCGGCATGTCCACATTAACCCTTACCAACTTTTACAGATGCACCATAGAAAGCATCCTATCGGGCTGCATCACAGCCTGGTATGGCAACTGCTCGGCCCAGGACCGCAAGGAACTTCAGAGAGTCGTGAATACCGCCCAGTCCATCACACGAACCTGCCTCCCATCCATGGACTCCATCTACACCTCCCACTGCTTGGGGAAAGCGGGCAGCATAATCAAAGATCCCTCCCACCCGGCTTACTCACTTTTCCAACTTCTTCCATCGGGCAGGAGATACAGAAGTCTGAGAACACGCACGAACAGACTCAAAAACTGCTTCTTCCCCACTGTCACCAGACTCCTAAATGACCCTCTTAATGACTGACCTCATTAACACTACACCCTGTATGCTTCATCCGATGCCAATGCTTATGTAGTTACATTGTATATCTTGTGTTGCCCTATTATGTATTTTCTTGTATTTTCATGAATTTTGTTTAATTCCCTTTTCTTCCCATGTACTGAATGATCTGTTGAGCCGCTTGCAGAAAAATACTTTTCACTGTACCTCGGTACACGTGACAATAAACAAATCCAATCCAAACCCAGACACAATGCAAGTTATTCCAGGATCCTCTTTGTTATATTCAGCTAAGATTTTCAATGGCTGCCGGAGACAGTCAAGCCTTGGAATTTTAGGGCGGGAAACAAAATCCATTTTTATTTTTTTTAAAGTTAATTGGATAGTTGCTTGTGAAAGAAGAATAGTAATTGATATAAAGAAGCAGCAGGAGAATTGGGTTCACAAAGTGACTTATGGAGGATAACACTGACAGAGACTTAATTGGCTAAATAGCTCGTCTCTGCTGTATTTTTTTAAACTACTTCTGTTCTTGGAATGTGGGTGAAGATGGAAGGACCACATGTTCTTGACAGCATGGTGTTTGCTTTGAGGGCGGGGGGGGGGGGGGGTGGGAATGTTGCAGCTAATGCCTCCCCATGATCTAGTTGCATTTAACCTTCTTAGTAGCAGAGGTCATAGGAAGGTGTCACAGTAAACTTGATGATTTGGTGCATCCTTTAGATAATACATGTTGTGGACACAGTGGGTGGGATTCTTTGATCCTGAGGCTAAGTGTTGACGCCGTCGTAAACGCCGTCGCATTTCTCGACGGCATCAACGTGGCCTCAGGAGCAGTGATTCTGACCCCTACAGGGGGCCAGCACGGCACTGGAACGACCCATGCCGCTCCAGCTGCCGATCCCGGTGTCAGATGGGCACCGCGGGTCTGCGCATGAGCAGTGGGACTGGCACCAATAAGCGCATGCACAGTGGCTCCCTTCTCCATGCCGACCCCGACGCACCATGCCATAGGGCTACAGGGGTCGACGCAGAACAAAAGAGGCCCCCAGCCCGAGAGGCCGGCCCGCCAATCGGTAGGCCTCGATCACGAGCCAAGCCACAGCGGAGGCCTCCCCTATGGTCGGAGCCCCCCCCCCCCCCCCCTCCCCCCACCCCACCACCAGGCCACCCCCGGATGCGGACTGCACTGGCGCCAATGGCGTTGATTTTCCGCTCTACGGAGAATCGGTGGGCCGGTGTCGGGGCAGCGTTGCGCGATTCACGCCTGTCCCAGCGATTCTCTAGCCCAGCCTGGGCTGAGATAATCCCACCTCTCGTTCTTGTGGTGGTGAATGGAGCTAATTAAACACATTGCGTTGTCCTGTAAGGCGTTCAGCTTCTTGAATGTTACCGCAGTTCTCACAGCTGATGTTTAAGCATACTGCTGCACTCCTGAGTTGAGTCCGGTAGATGATTGAAAAGCTTTGAAGGTTTAGGAGGTAGGCTACTGATCACAGGATGTATGATGGTCTTTACTGTGGCGATGCAGCCGCAATCAAATTAGGCTGGCCAAGGCTTGTGAGTGTTACCTAACTGATTAGAACGGCGCATGATTTGACCAAAACAGATCCAGTAGGCCTTGTAAATAGGCCTGAAGTCCGAGACCAAAACATTGTGATCAACACAGTCTGTATTCTGTGGAGACAGCAGTCAACTTACCCGATGATCAACACAATGTGTTTGCCCACAGGCTGAAACTGCTGTTAAGCAAAGTTGTTGAAGCAGACTTGTAATACATGGTCTGGACTTGCAGGCATCGATTGCAATAAAAAGATATGCAAAGGATTGAGAATTGTGGGTGATGAAAACCGCAACAAAACTATCAGAGGATGAAGTGGGCTTTGTTTCAACGCAGGTGAATTATGTGTCTTTTGAATATGAATACCTGTCTTGCTTGAAAGGAGCATTCCAGCAAACTCCACTGAAGACATAAAACCTGGAGCACAGGAAGGTGCTAGCTGTTTTGGCTGACAGGAAGAAGAACACAGAGAAGACAGAAACAGCAGCTTGATCAACTGACTGACAACATTCAACTATACTGCCTGTAGTGTTTAAGAAAAGCAAGCTTTCAGACATAATATTGTAAGCGACTCATCCTATAACTGAATGCTAGCATTCACCAAACTATTCAGAATCAGTCACTTTTATAATCCTAGAGTAAAATAACTTGTACAAGAACTGAACATAGATTTATCGGACACTACTTTTCATATGCTTATTGATTAGTGTTCATGTGGACATTACTTGTTACGTATCTGCCCAGATTTGGATGTCATAGCTGTCGAAGTCCTGCTGCTGTGGATTCACAGTGTCTATTTCTTTAACCTGTGAATGGAGCTAAACATGGAAATATGTAGATATTCTGTATGGATCCAGACCATTCAGCCAAAACCATCTGTGATGATGTTGATCCTCCACACGAACATTAGTCTTAATGCTATGCAACTCTACTGTTCTTATTAACTTTTTATTCCTTTTTCCTCCAACCATCTATGTAATCTCATCTAACCTATTCTGAAATGTTGACAGGAGGCTGAATTTTATGTGGTGGGGACGAGGGAATTGCTTACCCATGCAGGAAGGCGGTTGACTATAGCTTCTTGTTATCAAGTCTCACCTTGACTTCCATTACCCACCCAAGTCGCATTCCAAGTTTCCCATAGATATCGTCCCCCTCCCTCAGTCCCTGCACCGAGTGACTTCTTCTCGGTGATTTCATCCTTTATCGTTTCTCTCCACTGAATCGCTGCTTTCTGACCATTCTAAACCTCTCTCTCGATATAAACTTTCCTGTCCAGGTCTGTGGCCACCTTCTTAATTTCCATTGTCTCAATCACAGGCGAGGAATCTCTAATCTATTCCTGTATCAGCTCAACATTTACAATCCCTACCCCTTTCAGATCCATCTTTCGTCTGCATTACCCCTTGGAAAACTCTCTCAAGCAAATAACAACAGCACTTTCAAACACCCAACTGCCTAACCTTTGGTCCTATGTTCACCACGATATCTCTGTAAGCTATCAATCTGGCTATTTGCATACTTATTATCCTCAGTAAAATTATTATCTTCCCCTATGACTTCCATCTAAGGTTCCTTAAGATCAGGTGCCCGAGGGTATATTTTAGTTTAGCCAAGGCATTATATCCTGTCACCAGCTCAAACCTGGTCACTACAGGACAATCCTGGAATGCAAAGATAACCCTTGCACCTATTCTCCACTACCAACCATCTGCAATCCTGCCCCCTCCACCACCTCCAAAAAGTGAGAGGTACTCATTTGCTTCTTTGTAACAAGAATCGAGACCATCTGTCTCTGCCACATCTCTTGCATGCCCTTACCCATCAAGGTATGCTTCCCACAGGATTAGCGCTGCCTGAGACCTTTTATCACATCTTTCTTCAATTTCACACCCATCAAGGTCATTTTATGCATTAATGCTGACCACCCAACTTTTTCTCTGGTCCCTAAACAAGCTGATAAAGTAAGCTATTCCCTCTCTTCAGATAATGTCCTTTCATCATGTTTGACTAATTTAGTGGAATTCTTTGAGGACATTATGAGCGCGGTGGACAAAGAGGGACCAGTGGATGTGATGTATCTGGACTTCCAGAAGACATTCAGCAAGGTACCACACAAGGCTGCTGCATAAGATAAAGGTGCACGGCATGCATTGCGGGAAATGTAGTAGAATGGATAGAGGATTGATTAACTGACAGAAAGCAAAGCGTGGGGATAAATGGGTATTTTTCTGGTTGGCGATCAGTGGCTAGTGGTGTGTCTCAGGGATCAGTGTTGGGTCCACAATTGTTTACAATTTACATAGATGATCTGGAGTTGAGGACCAAGTGTAATGTGTCAAAGTTCGCAGATGATACTAAGAGGAATGGTAGAGCCAAGTGTGCAGAAGACACTTAAAGTCTGCAGAGGGATATAGATCGTTTAAGTGAGTTGGCAAGGGTCTGGCAGATGGAGTTCAATGTTGATAAATGTGAGGTCATCCATTTTGGTAGGAATAACAGCAAAATGACTATTATTTAAATGGAAAAAAATTGCAGCATGCTACTATGCAGAGGGACTTGGGTGTCCTTGGCAGGAATCGCAAAAAGTTGGTTTGCAAGTGCAGCAAGTAATTAAGAAGGCAAATGGAATTTTGTCCTTCATTTCTTGAGGGATGGAGTTTAAAAGCAGGGAGGTTATATTGTGGCTATATAGGGTGGTGGTGAGGCCACACCTGTGTGCAGTTCTGGTCTCCTTGAGAAAGGATGTACTGGCACTGGAGGGTGTTCAAAGGAGATTCACTAGGTTGATTCTGGAGTTGAGAGGATTAGTTTATGAGGAGAGACTAAGTAGACTGGGAGTATACTCATTGGAATTTAGAAGAATGAGGGGGGAATCTTATAGAAATATGTAAAATTATGAAGGGAATAGATAGGATAGAAGCAGGGACGTTATTTCTACTGGCAGGTGAAACTAGAACTAGGGGGCATAGCCTCAAAATAAGGGGGAGCAGATTTAGGACTGAGTTGAGGAGGAACCTCTTCACTCAAAGGGTTGTAAATCTGTAGAATTCCCTTCCCAGTGGAGCAGTTGAGACTACCTCTGTGATGATATGATCTGCATACTCGTCTGCCATTGGGCCAGAACGTCGGCTTACCATTGGCCCTGGTCGGTCATGTGCCTCTCGACCGATTGGCCGAGAGGCTGAGTTAACCACGCCTCTATCAACGAGGTATAAATGCTCAGAAGCCTGACGATCGGCCTTTTCCACTGTAGACGATCGCCAGGCTGTGTTCTAGTTAATTAAAGCCTGACATTGGTAAATCACTCGCCTCGCGTGCAATTGATGGTGCATCAATTTAATTAACTACAACTTTGAAGATGGAGTTCCGCATCAAGCCCGAATGCCTCCGCATCAGCCCGCAAACTCTGAACTCTACAGAACTCTTTAAGCTCTGGCTGACTTGCCTCGAAGGGTTCCTGGCATCTACAACCACCCCCCCCCACCGGGGCACAGAAGCTGCACGTCCTCCACTCCAGCGTGGGTATTGCCGCTTACTCAATAATCGAAGACGAAACAGACTATGATGAAGCTATACGGAAGCTAAAAGGACAATTCCTCAAACCCATCAACAGGGTATTCGCTCGACATCTGCTGGCCACCAGAAAGCAGGTCCCCGGTGAGTCTCTAGACCAATACGCCCGGGCCCTCTGTGCCCTGGGGAGAGGTTGCGCCTGTGAAGCGGTGTCCGCTACAGAGCACATGGAGCTACTCGTCAGAGACGCTTACGTGGCTGGGATGCTGTCCCCCGTGATCCGCCAGCGGATGCTGGAAAGAGACGAACTCAGTTTAACGGAGACACTGACTCTCTCCGCCTCCCTGGAGGTCGCAGATCAAAGCGCGCGCACCTATGACCCTGGCCAGGCCGCCTCCTGGCACGCTTCCCACCAGCTACCCACCGCTCCCGGCCTCCCTCAGGCTTGTGCCGCGGGGCGCCCCGATAAATCCGCGGGGCCCCGCTGCTACTTTTGTGGGTACGCTAAGCACCCTCGCTCGCGCTGCCCAGCCCGCTCCGCCCTCTGTAAGAGCTGCGGGAAGAAGGGCCACTACTCCACGGTCTGCCAGGCCAAATCGCTGGCTGCAGCGCTTCTGGAAGCTGCACAGCACTCTCCCCCCCTCCCCCAGGCCTCTGCAAACGGCCTGTGTGCCTCCCTCTCTCCCCCAGGGCCGCCCCAGCTGCTACCGACTCGCGCCCCGCCGGCCGACATGCGCACCTCCCCGGCCCCTCCAGGCCTCTGCCTGCCCGCCGCGCACGTTTCTCCCCCCCGCCCCCGGGCCCCGGCGCCCGACCGGCTCGCCTCTCCGGGCCTCCCTGGTCCCTGCCTGCCCGCAGCGGCCCTGCTTCCCTCGCTCCCGGACCCCGGCTCCCCCCACCCCCGGGCCCCGGCGCCCGACCGGCTCGCCTCTCCGGGCCCCCCGGTCCCTGCCTGCCCGCAGCGCGACTCGGCTCCCCCCCGCCCCCGGCCCCCCGCACCCGGCCCGCGCGCCTTACCTCCGCCCACAGCTGATGCACCTAGCCGGCGTCCTGGAGCCGGCTTCCGCATCCCCACAGCTGATGCACCTAGCCGGCGTCCTGGAGCCGGCTTCCGCATCCCCACAGCTGATGCACCTAGCCGGCGTCCTGGAGCCGGCTTGTGCATCCCCACAGCTGATGCACCTAGCCGGCGTCCTGGAGCCGGCTTCCGCATCCCCACAGCTGATGCACCTAGCCGGCGTCCTGGAGCCGGCTTGTGCATCCCCACAGCTGATGCACCTAGCCGGCGTCCTGGAGCCGGCTTGTGCATCCCCGCAGCTGATGCCGGTCACTCACCTCTTGGAGCCGGCCTGCGCGCCTCTCCGCTCACAGCGCCCGGAACGCTAGCTCCGCCTCCAGCGGCCACGAGGGCTTCCTGGGCGCCGCCATCTTGGGGTGCCGACCCCACGTGCGGGTCCTGGGCGCCGCCATCTTGGGGCCCCGACCCCACGTGCGGGTCCTGGGCGCCGCCATCTTGGGGAACAGACCTCACCTGGGGATCCTGGCCACCGGCTTCCACATCTGCCACGCAAGGTCCCTCCAGCATGGAATCGGACAGCGACGACGGATTTTCTCCACGGCTCGCGGCCGTTCACCCCACATATGGATCCTGGCCACCGACTTCCACATCTGCCACGCAAGGTCCCTCCAGCATGGAATCGGACAGCGACGACGGATTTTCTCCACGGCTCGCGGCCGTTCAACTCGACCAGTCTCATCCACGCACGCTCGCCAAAACGACTACGCTGATCCACCTCAACGGCCACAAGACGGACTGCCTGCTGGACTCCGGGAGCACGGAAAGCTTCGTTCACCCTGACACGGTAAGACGCTGCGCGCTCCCTGTCCATCCCGTAACACGCAAAATCGGTTTAGCCTCAGGTTCGCACTCCGTCCACATCACCGGGTGCTGCATCGCGGACCTCACGGTCCAAGGGAAGGTTTTTAAAAATTATAAATTCCTTGTCCTCCCTGACCTTTGCGCACCGGCACTCCTAGGACTGGACTTCCAGTGCAACCTGCAGAGCTTGACTTTTCAATTCGGCGGCCCTATACCCCCCCTCACTGTCTGCAGCCTCGCGTCCCTCAAAGTAGACCCTCCCTCCCTGTTTGCTAACCTCACCCCCGATTGCAAACCCGTCGCCACACGGAGCAGACGGTACAGCGCCCAGGACCGATCCTTCATCAGGTCCGAGGTCCAGAGGTTGCTGACGGAAGGGGTCATCGAGGCCAGCAACAGTCCCTGGCGAGCCCAAGTGCTGGTGGTCCGGACGGGGGAGAAAAACCGGATGGTCATCGATTATAGCCAAACCATCAATCGGTTTACGCAACTGGACGCGTATCCTCTCCCCCGTATCTCTACCATGGTAAACGAGATCGCGAGATACAAGGTCTTCTCAACTGTGGACCTTAAGTCCGCTTACCACCAGCTCCCCATCCGCGCGAGTGACCGACTGTACACCGCGTTCGAGGCTGACGGGCGCCTCTACCACTTCCTTAGGGTTCCGTTTGGCGTCACGAATGGGGTCTCGGTCTTCCAAAGGGAGATGGACCGAATGGTCGACAAGTACGGATTACAGGCTACCTTCCCGTACCTTGATAATGTCACCATCTGCGGCCACGACCAGCAGGACCATGACGCCAACCTCCAGAAATTCCTCCAAACCGCAAAACTCCTTAACCTCACGTACAATAAGGATAAATGCGTGTTTAGCACCGACCGCCTAGCCATCCTCGGCTACGTAGTGCGTAACGGAGTGATAGGCCCCGACCCCGAACGCATGCGCCCCCTGATGGAACTCCCTCTCCCAAATACCCCCAAATCCCTCAAACGCTGCCTAGGGTTCTTCGCATACTACGCCCAATGGGTTCCCAACTACGCGGACAAGGCCCGTCCCCTCATGCAAACCACGACCTTCCCGCCGTCGACGGAGGCCTGCCAGGCCTTTAGCCGCATCAAAGCGGACATCGCAAAGGCCACGATGCGTGCCATCGACGAGGCCCTCCCCTTCCAGGTCGAGAGCGATGCTTCAGAAGTAGCTCTGGCGGCCACCCTGAACCAAGCGGGCAGACCCGTGGCCTTCTTCTCCAGAACTCTCCAGGCTTCCGAACTCCGCCACCCATCTGTGGAAAAGGAAGCCCAGGCCATAGTCGAAGCCGTGCGACATTGGAGGCACTATTTGGCCGGCAGGAGGTTTACCCTCCTCACAGACCAACGCTCAGTAGCCTTCATGTTTGATAATGCACAAAGGGGCAAGATCAAAAATGACAAGATTTTACGGTGGCGGATCGAGTTGTCCACGTACAACTATGATATCTTGTATCGTCCTGGGAAGCTCAATGAGCCTCCTGATGCCCTGTCCCGCGGTACCTGCGCCAGCACGCAGATAGACCGCCTCCGCTCCCTCCACGCAGACCTCTGCCATCCAGGGGTGACCCGCCTACACCACTTCATTAAGGCCCGCAACCTGCCCTACTCTATCGAGGAAGTCAGGACAGTAACCCGTGACTGCCACATCTGCGCCGAGTGCAAACCGCACTTCTACCGCCCCGAGCGCGCACACCTGATCAAAGCATCCCGCCCCTTTGAACGTCTCAGCATTGACTTCAAGGGGCCCCTTCCCTCTAACAACCGCAACATTTACTTCCTGGCGGTTATCGACGAACACTCCCGCTTCCCCTTCGCCATTCCCTGTCCCGACATGACCACATCGACCGTCATTAAGGCCCTACTCTCCATCTTCTCACTGTTCGGCTACCCCGCGTACATTCACAGTGATCGGGGGTCCTCATTTATGAGCGACGAGCTGCGTCAATTCCTGCTTGACAGGGGCATCGCCTCTAGCAGGACGACCAGCTATAACCCCCGGGGTAACGGACAGGTCGAGCGGGAGAATGGTACCATCTGGAAGACCATACTACTAGCCCTCCGGTCTAGAAATCTCCCTATTTCCCGATGGCAAGAGGTGCTCCCCGATGCACTGCACTCTATCCGCTCACTCCTCTGTACTGCAACTAATCAGACACCTCATGAGCGTCTTCTTGTCTTCCCCAGGAAGTCGTCCTCTGGATCCCCTCTCCCGACGTGGCTGGTCACCCCCGGACCCATCTTGCTCCGGAAGCATGTGCGGGTGCACAAGTCCGATCCGTTGGTGGAGCATGTCCAGTTACTCCACGCTAACCCGCAGTATGCGTATGTGGAGTACCCCGACGGTCGGCAGGACACGGTCTCCCTCCGGGACCTGGCACCCGCCGGCGTGCAGCCCCCCCCCACCACAGACCCCCCCTCCCCTTTTTCACCCCAGCACCCCACTCAGCTTCCCCATCCCTCATCCATGGCGTCTCCACGGCCAGCTCAGGTGACGGAGACTACTCGAGGTCTATCGCTCCCGGACTCCAGGACATCAGCAGGACCATCAGCCGATCCGACGACTCCTCCTCCACTACGGCGCTCGGCCAGGACGTCAAGGACCACCAAACGACTGATCGAATCCATCTAGAGTTCTACGGTCCCATGGACTTCCTTTTGTAAATATTGTTATGTCTGGGCCAGTGGCAAGCCCCCAAATTCGACAAGGGTACGGAGAGAAAATTATTCTCCCGACGGCTACTCATATCATCAGTTCTTCCCCCCCCCCCCACCCCGGGTCTCGTTCACACCCCCCCCCCCCCCCCTTCCTTCTCCGTAAGGGGTGAATGTGATGATATGATCTGCATACTCGTCTGCCATTGGGCCAGAACGTCGGCTTACCATTGGCCCTGGTCGGTCATGTGCCTCTCGACCGATTGGCCGAGAGGCTGAGTTAACCACGCCTCTATCAACGAGGTATAAATGCTCAGAAGCCTGACGATCGGCCTTTTCCACTGTAGACGATCGCCAGGCTGTGTTCTAGTTAATTAAAGCCTGACATTGGTAAATCACTCGCCTCGCGTGCAATTGATGGTGCATCAACCTCGTTAAATGTTTTTAAGGCAAAGATAGATAAATGTGTAGCCATCTAAGATGGACACTGGGCTAACAAAATGGAGAAAACAGTTTAGCCAGGACAAGCAGTCTGCAAAAGCTAATTAGCATTCTGCACGTAGCAAAACTAGTTTATGGCCAGGTGGAAGATCTCAACCAAAGGTGTAAATAGCAAAACGCTTTGCATAGTAATGAGGCAATCCAGATCTGGGCACACACAATAGCAACATTTGGTTTTGAATGGATACTTTGAGTGGACGCCCAGACGAAACGGCACCAGAAGTATCCATCACAAAAGACCCTAGAAACCGCCCCACCCATCGAGAAGAGACCCTCAGATTGGGGGATTTGTAAGACATCGATTGGGAAATGATCCAATCGATACATGGCAGCTAAAGGCCCGCCCCGAAAAGGCACGGACATTGGGGGCCCTATAAAGATAGACCCCGCACATGGTTCTGTCTGTTTTGTGCTCCGGCTTGGACTGCTGTTTTGATTTCGACCCAGATCTGCTGTTGTATCCTGACTCCGACTCCAGCCATTGATCCTGTCTTCCATCACCAGCCGTTGAGCACCAGCCATCGTTCAGTAAGTCCCAAAACGACGCTCGCTACGTGAACCCGGCATTACTTATACAGTATTCGACTAGTAACAAACAGAAGGTGCAGCTCAGAAAGGAACAAAGGCCTTGTCCCCTGACCTTGCTGGTTCCCACTTACATTTTTTTTAATAAATGTTTTTATTCAGTTTTCGTATTTTATATTGAACAAATTACAAATTGTTAGGAGAGAGAAAAAAAAAACAAACAAAAACAAACACGCAAAAATTAACATACATATTTACAGGTAAGCATCTTCGTAGTAGTAACTGCGCCCCCCCCCCCCCCCCTCCCCCCCTCAACATGTTTATTTAGCTTGGTTTTGGGCCTTAGCTAGCCATCGAACCCCCGTAACGAACCTGTAGCCCCCCCCCCCCACCCGCTACCTTCCCCCGACTATTCTTCCTCTTGTACATTGGCCACAAATAGGTCCCGGAACAGTTGCATGAATGGCTCCCACGTTCTGTGGAAGCCGTCGTCCGACCCTCGGATGGCAAATTTGATTTTCTCCATTTGGAGAGATTCCGAGAGGTCGGACAGCCAGTCCGCAGCTCTGGGCGGTGCTGCTGACCGCCAGCCAAACAGGATTCTACGGCGGGCGATCAGGGAGGCAAAGGCAAGGGCGTCTGCCCTCCTCCCCAGGAATAGATCTGGCTGTTCTGAAACCCCGAAGACCGCCACTATCGGGCATGGCTCCACCCTCACTCCCACCACTTTGGACATTACCTCGAAGAAGGCTGTCCAGTACTCCACGAGTCTGGGGCAGGACCAGAACATGTGGGCGTGGTTGGCCGGGCCTCTTTGGCACCGTTCACATCTGTCTTCCACCTCCGGGAAGAACCTACTCATACGGGTTCTTGTTAAGTGGGCTCTATGTACCACTTTTAGTTGCGTCAGGCTGAGCCTTGCGCACGTGGAGGTGGAGTTGACCCTATGCAGTGCTTCGCTCCAGAGTCCCCACCCGATCTCCATCCCCAGGTCGTCCTCCCATTTCCTCCTTGTTGCGTCCAGTACGGTGTCGTCCCTATCTACCAGTCGGTCATACATGTCACTACAGTTCCCTTTCTCTAGGATACTTGCGTCCAGTAGGTCTTCCAGTAGTGTCTGTCGTGGCGGTTGTGGGTACGTCCTTGTCTCCTTTCGTAGGAAGTTTTTGAGCTGCAGGTACCGTAGCTCGTTCCCCCCAGCTAGCTGAAATTTCTCTGTCAGTTCGTCCAGTGTTGCGATCCTGTCGTCCGTGTATAGGTCCCTGACTGTCAGTGTCCCCCCGTCCTGCCTCCACCTTTTGAAGGTGGCGTCGGTCAGTGCTGGTTTGAACCTATGGTTGTTGCAGATGGGAGCCCTGTTCGACATTTTGGTCAGGCCAAGTTGCTGCCGCAGTTGGTTCCAGGATTGGAGGGTGGCTGTCACCACTGGGCTGCTGGAGTGTTTTTTGGGTGGGGATGGGAGTGCTGCCGTGGCGAGGGCCCGGAGGGAGGTTCCCATGCAGGAGGCCTCTCCGCACGCACCCACTCAGCTTCTGGCTCCTGGATCCATCCCCTTACTCGCTCGGCTGTTGCTGCCCAGTGGTAGAATTGTAGATTCGGGAGGGCTAACCCTCCCCTGGTTTTTGTTTTTTGTAAGACCTTCTTTGGGATCCTAGCATTTTTACCCCCCCATACGAACGCCATGATGAGTTTGTCCAGCGCTTTGAAAAAGGCCTTGGGGATGTAGATCGGAATGGATCTAAACAGGAAGAGGAACCTGGGCAGTACGTTCATTTTGATCGTCTGAACTCTCCCCGCGAGGGAGAGCGGGAGTGTGTTCCATCTTTGCAGGTCCTTTTTAACTTCCTCCGTCAGGCTGGTGAGGTTCCATTTGTGGATCCCTTTCCAGTCATGGGCTATTTGGATCCCCAGGTAGCGGAATTTATGTCGGGCTTGTTTGAACGGCAGCCCCTTTAGTGCTGCCCCCCCCCCCCCCCCCCTTGCGGGTGTAATGGGAAGATCTCACTTTTGCTCATGTTGAGTTTGTAGCCCGAGAAGGCTCCAAACTCTTTCAGGAGCGCGATGATTCCGTCCATGCTGCTTTGTGGGTCCGAGATATAGAGGAGCAGATCATCCGCATAGAGTGAGACTCTGTGCTCTCTACCTCCCCTTCGGATCCCCCTCCAATTTTTTGCTGCCCTGAGCGCGATTGCTAGCGGTTCGATTGCTAGTGCGAACAGCAGCGGGGACAGTGGGCATCCTTGTCTGGTGCCCCTGTGCAGCTGGAAGTATTGGGAGTTGGTATTGTTGGTCTGTACACTCGCCATGGGAGCGTTGTACAGGAGCTTTACCCAAGCTGTGAACCCTGTTCCAAGCCCGAACCGCTCCAGTACCTCTATGAGGTATATCCATTCGACTCTGTCGAAGGCCTTTTCTGCGTCCAGGGAGACGATCACCTCTTGTGTTCTCTCCCCGGAGGGGGTCATTATCACGTTCAGCAGGCGCCTGATGTTCGCGGTCAGCTGTCTACCTTTGACAAAGCCCGTCTGGTCCTCTGTGACCACCTCAGGTACACAGTCTTCTAGCCTTTTGGCTAGGATTTTGGCCAGTATTTTGGCGTCTGCATTCAGCAGAGATATGGGTCTGTATGACCCACATTCCGTTGGGTCTTTGTCTTTCTTAGGTATCAGCGAGATTGAGGCCTGTGCTAACGTGGGTGGCAACGTGCCCCTAGCTAGCGAGTCTGTGAACATCTCCCGCATGTGCGGGGCCAGCGCTGTCGCAAATTTTTTGTAGAAGTCCGCCGGGAATCCGTCCGGTCCCGGCGCCTTCCCCGCCTGCATGGAGCTAATGCTCTCCATGATCTCTCCCAGTGCTAGTGGTGCTTCCAGATCCCGTTTTCTGCCCTCTCCCACAACTGGTATGTTCAGTCCGTCAAGAAACCGGTTCATCCCAGCCTTCCCCGTTGGGGGCTCTGAGGTGTACAGCTCTTGGTAGAAGGCCTTGAAGGTTTTGTTAATCTTCTCTGGTTCTGTTTCCAACGTGCCTCTGGTATCTCTGATTTGCGCAATTTCTCTGCTGGCTGCCTGCTTTCTCAGCTGGTGGGCCAACAGGCGGCTGGCTTTGTCTCCGTGTTCGTATAGGGCCCCGCGTGCCTGGCGGAGTTGGTGTACTGCTTTCCTGGTGGAGAGCAGGTCAAAGTTCCTTTGTAATTCTTTTCTCTCCGCCAGGAGTTCTACAGTCGGGGCCTCGGAGTATTTATGGTCTACCTCCAGTATGGAGTCGACCAGCTTCTGCCTAGCCACCCTTTCCTCCCTATCTCTTTGCGCTTTGTAGGCTATGATTTCCCCTCTTAGTACGGCCTTAAGCGCTTCCCAGAACGTGGAGGGTGAGACCTCCCCGTTTTGGTTGATCTCAGTGTACTCCGCTATGGCCTGCGCTATCCTTTCGCTGAAGGCCTTGTCAGCTAGTAAGGCACCGTCCAACCTCCATTTGGGGCGCTGGGCCCTTCCCGTCTCTAGCCGCACATCCATGTAGTGTGGAGCGTGGTCTGATATCACAATTGCGGAGTATTCCACCTTGTCTATCTCTGGAAGCACCGTTTTCCCCCACCACAAAGAAGTCAATTCTGGTGTACACGTTGTGTACTGGGGAGAAGAAAGAGAATTCTTTCTCCCCCGGGTGGGCGAATCTCCAGGGGTCTACTGCTCCCATCTGCTCCATATAGTGGCTGAGTTCCCTTGCCATGTTTGAGGTTTTCCCCGTTCTGGGGTTTGATCTGTCCGTCGTTGGGTCCTGTACACAGTTGAAGTCCCCCCCCATGATTAGTCGGTGCGTCGCTATGTCCGGGATTTCTGCCATGGTCTTTTGGATGAAGCTCGTGTCGTCCCAGTTGGGCGCGTACACGTTAACTAGAACTACCGGCGCCCCATCCAGGGCCCCGCTGACCATGACATACCGTCCCCCTGGGTCCGTAACCGTCTTTGTCGCCCTAAACATTGTCCTCTTGCCAATCAGGATCGCCACCCCCCTGGCCCTTGCCCCATAACAGGAATGATAGGTTTGTCCCACCCAGCCCTTTCTTACCCGCAGTTGGTCCTGCTCCCTCAAGTGCGTCTCTTGGAGGAAGACTATGTCGGCCCTCATGTTTCTAAGGTGGGTGAGGACTCTAGATCTCTTCACTGGGCCGTTAAGTCCCCTTACGTTCCAGGTGACTATTCTGGTGGGGGGCTTCTGCCCCCTTGCTCCTGTGGGGTTAACCATATTTGTCCGGTGGACGCGCCCCTGCCCTCTGGGGTTTCCCTATGTTAGGGGGCCGTCCAGGATGTCCACTATCACTGCTCTCCCCATGCGGTCGGGTCCCTGCGCTCCGGGGTTCCCCCTTGTCCCGGGGACACCCGCCATGGCCGTCCACTTTGTGTCCGCCACGCGGGTAGTCCCCTGCACTCCGGGGGGCCCCTTCACCCACAGACCGTACTGGGTGGGTGCTTGCAGCAGTTCCCTGTTTCGAGCCCTTGTCTGTGGCACTTTGTGGCCCTATTCCCTTACTGGCCTCTTTTGTCCCTTCGTCCCTGCGTTTCCCCTCCCTGGTCTCTCGCCCCCCGGGTGCCCCCCCCCCCCCGCTCTATCCCTTTCGGGGATACCCCTGTGTACCCCTCCATTGCCCCTCTCTCCCCCATTCCTGTCCCCATTTGCTCTCCCACCTTTGATGGGTGATCCCCCCCCTCCCCTGCCTGGCGCCTTCCCCCCTGTTGGGGGTGCGCTGCGGCCCTGCTCTGTTGCGCGCCCCCTTCGCTAGCTTTCCTGCTAGCACGGTGGCTCCCCTCTCGGAGGTTGCTGTCCCGCTTCCCCTCTCCCCTCTCCAGTACTCCCGTTCCCTCGTGCCGGGGCCTGGCCTCCCACCTGGAGCGGGCCCTAGGGCATTGGGTTGTTTTCCGTTCTGGGTGTTTCTGCCAGGGGGGAGGGGGCTGGCTTTGCCTCGCCCCTCCCCACCCCCCTTCGGCATGACGTGTCTCCTTGCCATGGGCCCCTCGTCCCTACTTCCCATGGCGTTTTTCCAGCCCGTGCTCCTCGACGAATCTATTCGCCTCGGCAGGGGCTGTAAAGAAATATTCCTTGTGTTGGTATGTGACCCAGAGTTTTGCTGGGTACAGCATACCAAAACGTACTTTGTTCTTATAGAGAGCTGCTTTCGCTCTGTTGAACTCCGCCCGTCTCTTAGCTATGTCCGCTCCAAAATCCTCGTAGATTCGGATGGCGTGCCCGTCCCAATTGCAGGCTCTATTCTCCTTGGCCCAGCGCAGGATTGTCTCCCTATCCCGGTACCGGTGCAGTCTGGCTATAACTGCTCTCGGTTTTTCCCCTTCCTTGGGCTTCGGGCGCAGTGACCGATGAGCTCTGTCCATTTCCGGTGGGGTGGGAAAAGTTTCCCGCCCCACTAAGGAGCCCAGCATCGCAGCCACGAATGTTGTGGGATTTCTACCCTCTATCCCCTCTGGCAGGCCCACTATCTTGATATTTTGCCTTCTCGAGCTGATCTCCTGGTCGTCTACCCTGCCCTTCAGGCTCCCCTGTGTTGCACTCAGTTTCACCATTCCCCTCTCCAGGGATATGACCCGGTCGCTCGCGTCAGTCGCTGCCTTCTCCAGCTCTTTAATGGTTGCCCCCTGGGCTTCCAGTATCTTCCCTTGGGCTTCCAGTATCTTCCCTTGGGCATCCACTTTCTTCTCCAATCTGGTCAGAACCTGCTGCACCCCTGACATGGCCCTGGTCACTGCTGCCTGTGCTGCGGCCTCTGCGTCTGCTTTTAACTCTGCCTTGAATGCCTGCAGCTGCTCCCTCACCACCTCGGCAAAGGCTTCCTTCCAATTCACGCCCCCCTCTAACCCCAGGGGAGAGGTTGCCCGCCCGTCCAGCTCTTCTGGATGCGGCGAAGCATCCTTCCCGCCGCTTCGCGTGTTGACTCGTTCGCCCGAGCTGGCTTTCCCTTTGCCCAGTCTACTTACGGTGCCCCCTTTCTCTTGGCTCCTTTCTGGCACTTTTTTCTCCCCCTTCCCCTTCATCTTTTCTTCTCTCCTTGTTCTTCTTTTTCCCCCTTTTCCGCACCCTATTTTTATTTTATTTATTATTATATATCTATATATGTATATATATATATATATATATATATATTTTTTTTTTTTTTTAAATTTATTTCCCCTACCCCTTTTCTCTTTACCAGTTTTCTTTTGGGAAGAACAGAAATACAAGTCTCTTTTTTCTTTTTTCCCCACTCAACCAGGAGAGAGAGTCCCTTTGTCTTTGCCACGTGGTGGTCACAGCAGTTGGGGGGGGGGGGGGGGGGGAGGGGCGAGTGGGCCGGTGGTCGCTGCTGGCTGGGGGGGGGGGTCCCCGCTGCTGGCTGGGGGGGGGGGGTTTGTGTCCCCGCTGCTGGCTGGGGGGGGGGGGGGGTTGTGTCCCCGCTGCTGGCTGGGGGGGGGGGGGGGGGTTGTGTCCCCGCTGCTGGCTGGGGGGGGGGGGGGTTGTGTCCCCGCTGCTGGCTTGGGGGGGGGGGGGGTTGTGTCCCGGGTGCTGGCTGGGGGGGGGGGGTCCCCGCTGTTGGCTGGGGGGGGGGTCCCCGCTGCTGGCTGGGGGGGGGGAGGGGGGAAGAGAAGAGGGGCCGCCGCCGCCGCACCGCTCCTGGCCCGCGTGGGGGGGGGGGAGAGAAGAGGGGCCGCCGCCGCCGCACCGCTCCTGGCCCGCGTGGGGGGGGGGGGGGGAGGGAGAGGGGATGGACCTGCTGCTGTTGGGCCCCCCTGTCGCCGCTCCGGCTCCTCCGCTCCGGCTCCTCCGCTCCCGCTCCGGCTCCTCGGCTCCGCTCCCGCTCCGGCTCCTCGGCTCCTCCGCTCCGGCTCCTCGGCTCCTCCGCCCCGGCTCCTCGGCTCCTCCGCCCCGGCTCCTCGGCTCCTCCGCCCCGGCTCCTCGGCTCCTCCGCCCCGGCTCCTCGGCTCCTCGGCTCCTCCGCTCCGGCTCCTCGGCTCCCGCTCCGCCGTCCGGCCTGTCGGGGGGGGGGGGCTGTTCCTCCTGCTGTCCACCGCTTGCGGGAGCCCCTCTCCCTGCGACCTCCTCGCTCGCCGCCCGGAAGTCAAGTCTTCCCACTTACATAAGTATTTAGTCATTTAATAGTAGAAATAGGTATTAGTCTTTAGCGTGTGCATGCGTATTTATTATATTTGTATAATAAATATTGATCGTTGGAACTTACTAATCGGTGTATAGTTTATTACTTTGAACCTGACCTTGAGATACTTGTGAGGTGTCTATATACGACACCTGGCGACTCCGAGCTGAAATTACACACACAGAGCTGTAGCAGTGTTAAGAACACGGCCTTTAAACGGAGGCGTGTTAATACACTCCAATAAACGCGTAATACACTCAAGTAAAACGTGCAACAAATGTTTGAACAGTAAAGGAATAAAAGGTTACGGTGAGCGGGCGGGTAAGTGGAGCCGAGTCCAAAAAGGTCAGCCATGATCTTATTGAATGGCAGAGAGGGTTCAAGGAGCCAGAAAGATGGCCTACTCCTGCTCCTAGTTCTTATGTTCTTATAAAATCTGCCAACATTAATGTCTCCTGAAATTTAACACCCTAGATCCTACTGTCCTTGCAAACTATCTGCCTGTGTCCAGTTCTACCTCTAGTTCCCCAAAGTCCTCTAATATATTGGTGTTTCCCAATTTCAAGCCCATCCGTTTCACAATTCCACATTTGAACCTCTCCAGTCAGTTTTCTGCCATTGTAACAGCTCTCATTTAGCACAAATTATATCCACTGTGACCGTGACGAAGTACACTATCCCTCCTCATTCTCCTTAACCTTTCTACAATCTTTGGCTCTATCAGGCATCTTCCTCCATGGAAACTTCTCAAGAATCAACAAAGCATTAAAAAGTACAATAGATAGAACCTGAGAAACTTGAAAAGTGATACGATGAATGGAATGACATTGTATTTACGGCACAGGAACAAACCACTTTATACAGTCAATCCATGCCAATTTTATGTTCCACTTAAAGCTCCCCCCCCAAATTCCTCATCTAACTCAGTGTAAACTGTCTATTCCCATCTCCCTCATCTGCGTATCTCGCTTCCCCTAAATACATCTATAGTATTCACCTCAACTATTCTCTGTGGGATCGAGTTCCATACTCTCATCTCTCTCTCTGGATAAGCCGTTTCTTCTGAATTCCTAATTTGATTTCTTGGTGACTACCTCATCTGAATGTCTTCTAGTTTTTCTCTTCTACACAAGTGGAAACACTCTGGGCAGAATTTCCCTCCCAACGCACCGACTGGTTGGCAGATTTGGAGGCAACGGAACATTTAATTGGGTGTGAGGGTGTGAGTGTGTGGGATGGGGATCCCACCATCTTTGCCCGATTAAGTCCAGAGTGGGAAGACTCCTGGACAGCCTTCCTGTGGAAGCTAATTGAGAACCTTAAATGGGTTCACAGATATAAACACACATTCCATTAGTTCTTGACAT
Source organism: Scyliorhinus canicula (assembly GCF_902713615.1). Taxonomy (NCBI): domain Eukaryota; kingdom Metazoa; phylum Chordata; class Chondrichthyes; order Carcharhiniformes; family Scyliorhinidae; genus Scyliorhinus; species Scyliorhinus canicula. The sequence goes on along the minus strand of NC_052151.1, from coordinate 134,138,710 downwards.
TCCATGCCAATATCATATTGCCTGCCATACTAATTACATTACTGTATAACCATCTTGGTTACTCACAATTTATTTACAAAGCAAGTAGTAGTTATCTCAAATAAGGGAAACTTAATGATTACATTGGGAATACAGTGGAGTGCTTCATTTAACAGCAAACTTTACATCATGGGTCAGGTCTGGCAGCATCTCTGGTTAGAGAAAGAGAGTTAAAGTTTTGAGTTCTACAACACTGGAGTTTTCGGTTCTGAAGAAGGATCATAATAAACTCGAAATATCAACTGTGTTTCTCTCTCTACAGATACTGCCAGACCAGCTGAGTTAATCCAGCAGTTTCTGTTTTTATTATAAGGATGGTAAATACTGTTCCTCTTCTGACATGGGAGTTCAGAATGCTCTCCCTAAAAAATTAACCCTTTTTTTAAAAACAAGGAATCAGACAAGAATTTGTGTAAGAATGTGCAAACAGAAAGCTTGGTTCTGTATCAAAGGGATAGAAACAAAAAGCAGAATTTATATAATTACAGATGATACAATTTACAATGCAACCACCTGGCCCTAGATCTCATCACAACCTTGGTCCAGACATGGACATAAGAACTGAATGCCAGGGAGAGTCAAAAGTTACTGTCCTCAACATCAAGCTCTAATAAAATTGTGCCAAAGGGGTTTCCTCACGGGTTGTGGGTGTCGGGCCTTCGTTGGTGGCATGTGAGAGACATCATTTATTCGGTAGCTCCTACCTGGATCCACTTTTTACCGATTTATCAGGAGATTTTTGCATGAAAGGAATCACGAAACCCACAGTGGACAATTCTTCAGCCGACTCTGAGGCTTTGCGCAGTTCCTCAGCTGAGAAAATGGTGACGCCAGCATTGTCAACGACAGCTGGCCTGCTAACAGCGGACATGCTCTTGGGTGTGCTTGCAAAGGAATTTAAAAGCATTTCGACAAGCAGTGAAGTTGGTGTTGGAGAGTCTGCGGCAATCAATGGAGGAAACACTGAGCCCCATTCGGGTGAAACTTGATAACACCTTTGAGGCATTAAAGAAACATGGCAAGGTGTTAGAGGGTGGAAGAAGACGCTGATGAGGCAAAATGAGCAGCTTGTATCATTGAAGGCCGAGGCAGGGTCAAGCAGGGAGAACCTCAGAGTTGTAGGGTTGTCAGAGGGCGTGGAGGGCCCGAATTCCATTGAATATTTGTCGCAGATGCTGGGAAGATGATGGGCGATAGTGGTCTCACTTCCCTCCTGGAGCAGGACAGGGCCCATCGGACGCTTCGCCAGAAGCCTCTGCTGAATGAGTCACCCCGAGCAATCATAATTCGGTTCCACAGCTTCTGGGAAGAGAGGGTCTTAAAGTGGGCCAAAGAGCACGTTGACTCAAAGTGGGAAGGAAACATTGTGAGGATTAGGATTATGTTGGGGTTGAGCTGGCGAGGAAAGGGAGAAGCCTTAATAAGGTTAAGGCCAATGGGTCACATGAGTCCATGGACTATTATTTCAAGGAAGCGGACGACTATTAATATATATGGTTTAGGTCTATCTAAATGTGTTGTTTTGGTTCTTTCATATCTATGGGTTGGGTTGGGTGTTGGGATATTGGGAGCTGGATTCTCCATTCCCCGACGCTGAAATCGCGTTCGACGACGGGGCCTAGAATCCGTTTTGGTGCCAAAATCGGGGACGGCTTCGGTTTTTGAATTCTCCACCCCCTGAAAAGCGGCGTACTATAGGAGTACGCCGCACCGATTATCCACTGCCTCAGGCCATTGCCGGAGGCCTGCCCCGTGATGCTCTGTCCCTGACCAGTCGCGTTCCCGACGGCGTCAGTTACGTGTACTCACACCGTTCGTGAACTTGGCGTGGAGGCCTCTGAACCGTATCGGCAGCTAGAGCTGTGACCTCTACGCTGCCTCCCTGTTATCCCCCAGCAAAACGGTAAATTGGTGGCCAAAACACCACCGTTTTCATGTTAACGTGGGGACTTAGTATCCAAAATGGAGAATCCAGCCCCTTGTATATGGTTGTATTATTTGTTGACAAAAAAATTGTCTTTCTGTTGGTAGAGTTGATAGGGTATTTTTTTATGATGTATTGGGTATGTTTGTTGTGGGGAGGAGGCAGCTGATGGTTGCGAGATGGGCTTGGTCGAAGTAGGGCTTCCGTTGGAAATTTAGTTTGGTAGGGAACTGTGAGGTGAGACATAGTTTGTCCTCGGGCTGGGCAATGTCGTTGTATTTTTCTTTGTCCTGAGGGGAACTGCCCTATTAGCAATTAACAAGCCTAGCGAACAGGAGTGAGATGGGGGGTGGGGGGAGCTTCAAGTTGAACCAGTTTGGTCAGGTTTGATGATTTTACCCTAAAAATTAGATTAAAAAGCACCAACATAAAAGTAGTTTTTGAGCTGCTGTAAAACATTATTTCCTTTAGTACCAGTACCCTTTTGGGAAGGGGTATAGAATAGAATCATAGAATGGTTACAGCACATCAGGGGATCATTTGGTCAGTTGCGCATGTACTGGCTTCTTGTTTGGTTTCAACAGAAGCAGAGTTGCAATCTAGTACAGAAGAAGTTCTCATGGGAGTGTTTCTGTAATGTGAATGGACCATCAGTCAGAGGACCAATTGCAAAAGCAAACCTTGTAGTAACATGATTATGTCAATTAAGTTAAAGTCTGTTTGTATAGCAGCTATTCAAACCAAAAGGTATCTGCATTAGGCTTATGTAACCTGCAGAATCTGACAAATTGCTTTTATATTGGCTTTATCTGAACTATGGTTCTCGGAGAATAGCACCTTTTGAGCTAAATGCCAACATTTATATTACTAAACCTGGCTCCCCTAACCCAAAAGTACAATTGAAAACTGAGTCTATGAATATGCGCCCAAGATGAAGGGATCAGATCTAGGACTGCTAATGCTAAGAGGGTGGATGACAATCTCCTGAAATCCAAATTAAAACATGAACAAAGTAAATATAGCTCAAGTGGTATGCAGATGTTCTTGTTGTATTGTCAGTATATCATAGTGTAGTGTATTAAATCTATCATTTTCATATTGTAATACTCTTGCCTGCCATCACTTTTTATATTGCAGGATTATTTTGGTACTTCAAATCAACTGTTTGGAAATTAAGATCGGCAACTTTATTTCTGGCAACTAAATGTTTTTCAACAACCGAGGAAAGTCTTTAAAAGCCAGAAATGGGATAACTGTAGAGATGTATATGAGTCTCTGATTTCAACAGCGCCATTTAAATTTTAACAGACTGTAATATCATATGAAATAATAGCAGGAGAAGGTAAATTGACCCTTTGAGCTTGATCTACCATTCATCAAGATCACAGCTGATCTACTCCTTCCACACGATTCCCATATCCCCAAATTCTTTTAAAACCCAACAATAGCCTGCCTCCACCATCTTGTATATACTCAACAACTGAGGACCGCATCTCTTCTGGGGTTGAGAATCCCATTGATTCACAACTTTTTGAGTATTGAAATTTCTCCTCGTCTCAATCCAAATTAGCCAGCACTTTATTCTGAGACTGTGACCAAGTGTTTTTGATTCCCCAGGCAAAGTAAACATTTTCTCTGAACCTAATGTTTTAAAAAATGTTTTAAAATGTCTAAACGAACTGTATCTTAATGCATGGAGCATTTGTAATAAGATAGACAAGTTAACAGTGCAAATTGGTGTATATGGGTATGATATGATTACAATTGCAGAGACATGGCTGCAGGGTGACAAAGGTTGGGAACTGAATATCTAAGAGTACTCGATAATTGGGAAGAACAGGCAAAAAGGAAATATGTTGGGTGACGTTGTTAGTTGAGGATGAAATCAATTTAGTCGTGAAAGGATATTGGCTCAGGAAATTCTAGATGTAGAATCAGTCTGTGTGGAAATAAGAAGCAACATGGGATGGGAAACATTAGTGGGAGTTGTCTGTAGGCCTCCAAACAGTTGTGATAAGGGAGGGACTGGCATTAAATTAGAGATGCATGTCGTAAGGGTGCTCCAGTAATCATGGCAATTACATATATGTTGGGCAAACCGAATTCGCAATAATACTGTGGCGCATTAATTCATGAAGTGTGTATGAGATTGCGTTTTAGACCTGTATGCGGAGGAACCAACTAGGAAACATGCTATCCTAGATTTGGTATTGTGCAATTAGAAGAGGTTATTAATAATCTTTATTGTGGTGTCCTTCAGGGAACAGTGACCATAACATGATCAAATTCTTCATTATGATGGAAAGTGAAAAAGTCCAAACTAAAACTAGGGTCCTAAATCTAAACAAATGAAATTATGAAGGTATGAGACCTGAGTTGGCTGAGATAGATTGGGGAACTTCATTAAAAGACATGATGGCGGTAGACATTCTTCCCGTGTTTGCGTGGGTTTCGCCCCCACAACCCAAAGATTTTTTTTTTTTAAATTTAGATTACCCAATTAATTTTTTCCAATTAAGGGGCAATTTAGCGTGGCCAATCCACCTATCTTGCACATCTTTGGGTTATGGGGCCGAAACCCACGCAAACACGGGAAGAATGTGCAAACTCCACACGGATAGTGACTCAGATCGAACCTGGGACCTAGGCGCCGTGAGGCTGCAGGGCTAACCCACTGTGCCACCGTGCTGCCCTCCCACAACCCAAAGATGTGCAAGGTAGGTGGATTGAACATGCTAAATTGCCCGTTAATTGGAAAGAAATGAATTGGGCAGCAGGGTAGCATGGTGGTTAGCATAAATGCTTCACAGCTCCAGGGTCCCAGGTTCGATTCCCGGCTGGGTCACTGTCTGTGTGGAGTCTGCACGTCCTCCCCCTGTGTGCGTGGGTTTCCTCCGGGTGCTCTGGTTTCCTCCCACAGTCCAAAGATGTGCGGGTTAGGTGGATTGGCCATGCTAAATTGCCCGTAGTGTCCTAATAAAAGTAAGGTTAAGGGGGGGGTTGTTGGGTTACGGGTATAGGGTGGATACGTGGGTTTGAGTAGGGTGATCATGGCTCGGCACAACATTGAGGGCCGAAGGGCCTGTTCTGTGCTGTACTGTTCTATGTTCTATGTTCTAATTGCAGGCACAGACTGCACCCTATGGCTTCATTGTACAGCATCTGAGATGCTTTGCCACTGACTCAGCTCCAGAAAAGTTTGTTAGTCAGCTTTAAATTACTCTATTTATCTGTTCACTACCAGTTGATCTCGTACTTTTCCACAATTAGACTTCAACTTCCTGACCTAGACCTAAAGAATATTGAATACAATTTGTCACCATGGCTAAGCAGCACGAAAGACCTTGATGTGCAAAACAAATGCTGGAATCCATATCTGGAGGTCTGTTGTATGATTGACACATTTAGTGCTATCGTTCAAATTTTCAAATGGAAATTTATACAGTAAAGATTAACTATGACTATGATTCTTCCCAGCGAGATCTCGTTTCCCAATTTTCCCCTCCTCTCGCCAGAGACATAACAAGGTTACCACCCACAAAGGGCAGGAATCTAATTTAAATACATCTTAATACATTTAAATATTATTAACGGGCCTCCCTACCACATAATCCCCACCTCACAAAATATTAATATCCGTCGGCAAGGTTTACAACACCTTTATATGAACGGGATTCAGTCGCATGGATTCTGCCGGGGCCGCAAAAGCAAGTATAGTTCCAGGAGGAGAGTGAGTTGCCCAGACTGTGCCCTCTCCATGCCCCGGCAGTGCCCAAGCTGTGCCAGGGGTAGGGCCAGGGGCAGGCCCTCTCGGGAGCCCTATTGGGGTGGTTCCCCTTATGTGTAGTGACAGTGTGGGGCGGGGAAGGCCAGATGCATGTGAAGGGGGGGCGATGGGATCCTGTCTGTGAAGGGGGTGGGGGGAATGCCTGCCTGAAGGAGAATGCCTGTGAAGGGTGGGGGAGCGATACCTGTGAAGTAATGAGACCATACGCATGAAGGAGTAGGGAGGTGGGGGGAGGCGATGGCTGTGTGAGGGGGTGAGTGCCCATGTTACTGCCATGGGGATGGGGGTAAGTGAGCCCCTGATACTTGTGTGTTTGTGCGGGGAAGAGTGTGAAAGAGAGCCCTTGATACTTGTGTGATTGTTGGGGCGAGGATGGAAGAGAGGCCCCAATTTGTGGTTGGGGTGGTGGTGGGGGCGGGGGGGGGGGGGTGCTTCCCGTGGGAGTGGTCCTCCATGCCTGTTGGGGGGAGTTTAATTTCAGTGCTGATTGGGAAACGCTTTAAAGATGGCGCCCTGCTGTCTTGGAGCTGGCTTTGTTGGCTGTATCATGCCCGCCCCCCCCCCCCCAGCCAGAGTGATGCCATAAACCCCCAACCCCCCACACACACAAAATTGTTTTTACATGAAACGTCAGGAAATCTGGTAAAATTCCACCCAGGTTGAGAGTAGACATCTTCTGTTTTATTTGAAGAAATTTCCTGATGCAGGTTGGGGAATTCAGCAAACTGGAAGACTAACTCTTCAGTTATTTTGTGAAAAAATACCCAGTCCCAGCTCAGACATGCGTGAGCTAAAGCTTTAAAGCAAAAACCTTAATGAAGTTGTTACAAAGAACAATTTCAAGAGCAGATTGATTTTTTATTTTTAAGTATGTGGGGCGCGATTCTCTGCACCCGCGGAAAATCGCGAAGTCGGCCGTGAAAACGGCCGAATTTGCTGATGGCCCGAGACGCCCCGTTCCCGAGGTATTCACGCCCGGGAAATGGGCTAGGAACGGGGCCGCGGCAATTACGTTCCAGATGACGTCGGAACGCGGCGACGCCATGAACACAGCCACGTGACACCGCCCGACGTCGTAAGAAGGCGCGGGCGAGCACAGGAACAGGACGGGAAACATGTCGGAGCCACAGAGGGCAACGCCGAGGTTTGCTAAGGCCGACATAGAAACGCTCCTCGGTGAGGTGGAGCAGAGGAGGGGCATCATCTGCCCGAGAAGAGGGCATCGCCACCCTGCAAGCGTGGTGCGCCAGGCCTGGCGAGAGGTGGCTGCTGCCGTGAGTGCTGTGGGGCAGACCCCTCGCTCTGGGGAGCAGTGCCGTAAAAAGCTGCACGACCTCACCAGGGCTGCCAGGGTAAGTGCCAAGAGGGTGCCCCCGTGTCACAACCATCCCTCCCCCCCCCCTTTACTTAATCACCCACCTCCCCCCCCCCCCCCCCCCCCCCCCCCCCCCCCCCCCCCCCCCCCCCCCCCCCCGGCACGGGGGGTGGAGGGGGATTGGGGCAGAGTGAGTAAAGTAGTCACAGACTCAGCGCTCTGGCCCCGTGGAGAGATGCAATGGTCTTGTTACAACTTGACCCCCAACCTGTGCCAGTATCTGAACGGCCTGCTGATACCTGCCGTATTGTAATGATCTACCTATGCCCCCTCCCCCAACAGGACAAGACCGCTCACAACACTCGTGAGCGGAGCAAGACTGGAGGGGGTTCGCCCATTCTGCACCCCCTCACCACGTTCGAGCAGAGGGCACTGGACCTTGTTGGGGGATCTGCCACCCGGGAGGTCGCGCAATGCGAGGTTGGCGGAGCTGCACCAAGTGAGACAACCCTGCATGACAAACACCCCCCCCCCCCCATCCTCTGTCCCTTCACACTCTGCCCACTGGCACACCTTCCCCATCCTCTGTTCCTCCACACCCTGCCCACTGGGACACCTCGCCCATCCTCTGTCCCTTCACACCCTGTCCACTGGGACACCTCCCCCATCCTCTGTCCCTTCACACTCTGCCCACTGGGACACCTCCCCCATCCTCTGTCCCTTCACACTCTGCCCACTGGGACCGTCCAGCGCCCAGCCGAGCGTTTCTAAATAACCCGTTTCATTCTCTTCCCTAGGACGTGATGCCGAACAACCAGGGCCGTCTGTCTCCAAGCGGAGACAGGCATCTGCCCCCACCGCACCCAGGGCCGCACGACAGAGGGTGCCCGATCAGCGGGGAGTCCCATCCTCCCCCACAGAATCTGTGGAGCAGGCACCCGGAGGGCGGCGAGAGAGCAAGACAGAGAAATGGCCCGCGAACGCCCTGTGGCCTATCAGTGGGCCGATGACATAGAGGAGGCGTGCACCCAAGACGACCTCGAGCTTGCGGCACAGCTATCTCCCACACCATCCCAGAGACACTCACCCCGGTTGGGCTATTTTGTGATGAGGCTCCTGGGTCACAGTCTGGGTCGCACATCACAGCTGAGCAGGTACAGCAGGTGGAGGTCGGAGCAGCCGAGGGCCCGGACTGGCGGAGGCCAGGCCAGGCCCAGCATCCAGCTGGCTCCCAGACGTTTTCCGAGTTCCTGGAGTTTCTCAACCCACCCGCACAGCCGATGCATCAAGAAACCCAGGGACACAATGACGGGATGAGGGCTGTCTTCCAGACTCTGCAGACGCAGTTAGAGGAGGCGAACCGCGTCCACGAGCAGAGAGTGGTGCCGCTCATCGCAGCAACCCAGGCCGACAACGCACAGGTGGCATCCGCGGTGGAGGCAATGGGTCAGGTTATGCAATGCGTTGGGCTTAATGTGCACGCGTCATCCTCGGCCCTGGACAGGGTTGCCCTCTCACAGGCAGCAATGCGCCAGAGCCAACACAACATTGCTGGCGCGCTGCGGGCCTTGGCCGAGTCTCAGCAGGTCATGGCCCAGTTGCAGCACGCCATGGCACAGTCACAGCAGTCGATGGCACAGTCCCAGCAGTCAGTCGCGGAGAGCATCAACCGCCTGACACACGTGCTGGATGGCGTCGTGCACTCACAGGTTGAGATCGCACAGTCCCTGGCTAACTCCCTGGACTCCGTCTCTGCAAACCTTCGGATCCTGGTGGATACCATTGCAGGCCTCCAGGACTGGCAGCGCCAGGTGTCGGTGACACAACGGGGCACCTCCCCGCTCGCACCTCTGTCCCACAGTGAGGCCCGGGGGCCACCGGGCTCCCCGAGGGAGGAGGAGGTTTCGGGGCGCGTCCCATTAACTCCATCACGGGACGTCCCGGAATTCGCGGCCTCCCCTCGTCCCATCCCTGGTGCATCGGGTGGGCAGCGGGCAGAGCAGGGTGGCACAACGTCACCCGAGACGCCCGCAGAGCAGCCTGGCCCATCAAGGCCGAGTCGCCCCAGGAAACGCTTGCCGAAGGAGAAACAAGTCGAAGGGGGCGAATCGCAGCAGTCCTCCTCCACTCCTGCTGTATCATCTGGGGAATCACTGAGACGTAGTGGTAGGGCCCGTAAGGCAACAAAGAGAGACACAGAGTAAGTTGGCATGGGCGAAGGGCACAGTTTAGTTGTAGGAGCTAGGGCATCTGTAAATTATTGTTAACATTAAATGCACTGTTCCACCTTACTTGTAATACCGTGTGATTGTTCCACAGCCACAGGGATCGTGATGGTGACCGAGTGTCGCTGGGGTTGACGAACAGTGAAATTTCGGTGCCGGGTGTGCAGTCCCTTCCCCTCCCACCACCCCCTCCCACAGCTACCCCACGCGGGCACATGATGGAGTGTCCGTGACGAACTCAGCGGCCACCAAGGTGGATGGTTCAGCTATTGCCATGGGTCAGACTCTCTCTAACGATTCTGAGCTCACAGCTCTTCGCAGAGCGGGCTGTCATCAATCCACATGGCACTGATCACACCCGCTGACACAGCCATCAATGTTGTGCCATACCGTCTGGACCCAGTGGTAAGGGTGATGTTGAAGTGGAGCAGTGTACACTGAGAGGGGGGGGGGGGGGGGGCTGTGGTGGTGGCAGTTGTGTGTTGACCCTCTGCGCGACTGGCGATGCAGGTGGTGGTTTGGTGTTCAGCGGGGACGTCGCATGCGACGCGTGAACCGTGCTGCCACCAAGGTGTCGCGTGCCCGCCGTCCTCGCCGGGTCCATCGTGCCGCCTCCTGGGCATCACCAGCACCTGGGTCGTGTCTGTGTGCTGCACCCGCCACTCCGCCAGCCTCCTCCTCCTCCCTCTCCTCCTCCTCCTTTGTGCTGGCACCACTGCCACTGGCTTCTCCCTCCGCCTCCTGCAGCAGGGCATCTCCCCTCTGCATCGCGATGTTGTGCAGCGCACAGCAGACCACAACAATGCGAGCGAACTTGTCAGGCTGGTACTGCAGGGCCCCTCCGGAGCGGTACAGGCATCTGAATCTCACCTTCAGGAGCCCAAGGCAGCGCTCCACCACACCCCTGGTTGCTGCTTGGGCCTCGTTGTATCGGGTTTCCGCATTGGTCTGAGGCCTCCGTATAGGCGTCATCAGCCAAGACCTCAGCGGATAACCCCTGTCGCCCAGCAACCAGCCCCTCAGCTGGGGGGGACATCCCTCAAACATCGCAGGGATGTACGACTGCGCCAGTATGTAGGAGTCATGCACACTCCCTGGGAACCTTGCACAGACGTTCATGAACCTCATGTGGGGGTCGCATACCACCTGGATATTCATGGAGTATGTCCCCCTCCTGTTTGTGAAGACGTCCCTATCCCCTGCAGGCGGGCTCATGGGGACGTGAACACAATCGATTGCACCCTGCACCATCGGTATCCCGGCCACGCTGGCAAATCCACGAGCTCGTGAATCTTGACTTGCTCGGTCCTCGGGAAAGGTGACGTAGCGATCGGCGATGGCATAGAGGACGTCGGTCACATCCCGGATGCACCTGTGCACCGATGACTGGGAGATCCCGGAGAGGTCCCCGCTCGGAGACTGGAAGGAGCCGGTCGCATAGAAGTTAAGAGCGACCGTCACCTTGATGGCAACCGGGATCGCGTGTCCTCCTCCCGTTCCACGTGGGGCGAGGTGCGCCACGAGGTGACACATATGTGTCACCGTCCGCCTACTCAGCCGGAGTCTCCTCCTGCAGGTGATGTCCGTTATTGTTAGGAAAGAGATCCGGGCACGGTACCCCCTCGGCCTTGGTCGTCACCTCTGGCGCCGTGGCTGCACCCTCAATCTCTCCTCCTCCCCCTCCTCCTCCTCCCCCTCCTCCTCCTCCCCCCCATGCTGCTCGACGACTGGCAAGTCCTCGGCCCTTCCCTCTGCTGCTGCATCTGGCCCTGTATCCACTGCGGGTTGTGGCTGTGGACGCTGCTCCATCTCCAAATGCAGTGCAGCGGCGCCAACCACTGCGCAGAACATAGCCGTTCTGTTCCCATACATCGTGCTAACCTACAGAAGGGTGGTGGGGGGCAGAGAAACGGGACATGTTAGATGGAGGTTAGTCAACACCTCGGCAGCCGCCTGCCACGGGATACCTGTGTGTCCCGGTGGCCTGGTCGCGCTGCTGACACGCGGGCAGCCTAACCCCTGGTCACTTTCTGCATCCAACAGGCAGTTAACTACGTCCTCCTCACCGGTGCGTCAGTGGCCTGTGGCCGTAAGCCACAGGGCAGCCAGCGGCCATGTCCTCGTGACCGGCACTCCATGGCATGGTGACAGATATTTTGTAACCGGGGTTGGACGAGTCACTCGCTCACTCTCTCCCTACCCCCCCACTCCCAATCCCCCCCTCAGTCTCCCACTCCCCCCTCAGTCTCCCACACTCCCCCCCCTCAGTCTCCCACATTTCCCCCCCCCTCAGTCTCCCACACTCCCCCCCCACCCCCCGTCTCCCATTTCCCCCCTCAGTCTCCCACACTCCCCCCCCCTCCGTCTCCAACACCCCACTCCCCTCGCTCTGGGCCCCCCTCCCGTTCTCAGGGATGCCTTCCCCGTTGTGGCCAGACTCCAGCAGTGCGCTGAGCTGTGCGCTGAGCGGTGCGCTCACCTCCTCGAAGCTCTTGTCAGCCAGCACGACTGGTTGACGAACTTGAAAAGCAGGTGTGTTGGCCGGCGTGAAAACACTGTGTGACGACGTCGGGAATTCGGCCCATTCGGGCCGGAGAATAGCGGGGGGACAAAAAGGCGGGCTTCTGGTCGTGTCGGGGAGTCTGTCGAGGCCTTTGCCGGGAATGCTGATGTGTAGTTTGTGCGGGGTTCGGAGAATAGTGGGAGGGTGTCGGACGTGAAACTCGGCGCGGCCCGCTATTCTCCGAACCGGCGTGAGAGCGGAGAACCGCGCCCGTGATATTTTTATTTTGTTTAAACTTTCTTTTAAACATTAATCATTTCATTCAGTTAAAAAAAAATGTTGGGTGAAATGTTTTTGCCAAAATCATCTTGATTGATTCCATTGGTTTAGTTGCTCCTTTTAGTGATGTGTTTTTCCAGCACTCAGGATTGGTTGTTTTCTTTTAGTCCTCAGTAGATTCTCACAGGCAGAACTAAGAGGGATTTAAACTTCATTTTATTGTCATTGAATTTAGAGCAAACGTGTAGATCTCAGTGATTACTTTCCATCGCTAAAATATCTCTTGACTCTCATGTGTCCCTATGGGCTGGATTCTTTGTCTCCGCCCACCCCAAGATCGCCAAGGGTGGGACGTGGACCATATAAAGGTCCATTTACCTTGGGCGGGAATTTCCGGTTGCCAGACGGGTGCGATCGGAGAATCCCGCCCTCTTTCTTTGCTTTCTCACTGCCCCTTTCTCTTCTAACTCACTGGCTTTGACTATCTCAGCCCCCTTCAGGTCAACTGCCAAGACTGCAAAGTTGGGAAAAATATACTATATACACTCTGGCTTTGAGGGAAGTATTAAAATAGAAAGAATAAAATGAAATTTTTCCATCTTAGCTGATATTATATTATAAAATCAATTTAACTTAAGTCAATATGTCTCAGGTTTAACTCAATAGGCTGGACAGTTGATTTGTGATGCAGAACGAGGCCAACAGTACAAGTTCAATTCCCGCACCAGCTGAGGTTATTCAATTGGTTATTCAACCTTGTTCCTTGCCTGAGGTGTGGTGATCCTCAGGTTAAATCTCCACCAGTCAGCTCTGCCCCTCAAAGAGGAAAGCAGCGTATGGTCATCTGGGACTGTGACGATTTTACTTCACTTTACTATATCTAAGAGAAACTCTTCAAAGTATCTCAGGAATACCTGTTGCTTACAACTTAGAAGATCAACTCAATCCATGAAAGAGCCACAGGCAAATGATTCCAGATAAATTTTACCCACATTAATGCATTTCTGAACCACGCTGTACAATGCCATTGGTCTGGTACTCGTATCACACTAATCTGTTTGCAGCAGTTGTGGGCACTGCATTGTGTTGTTTTGTGTTTGCACTTGCAGCAATAACCATAGATTTGAAATATTTAAGCCAAGCATTACTGCGATATTTGGACACCTCACTCATTTATCAGTCATATTTCCACTTTTTCAGAATAAATTCCAAACTTCAGCTGTCATGAAAGCAGGACATCAGAAACATTCCTGTTTTAAATGTATAATAATTGGCAATCAATTTTAATGTACAAAACCTCTAATTGTAATACATATTTATCACTGCACATAAGTAACTGGAAAATCAAGTCAGTCTTGGCTAAGAGAATTTAATTTTCTAATTGCCAGAAAGTTTTGGTAATAGATTCTACCTGAAAACAATGGACATCACTATATGATTCTCAGCATGTGAATGACTTCATCAAAATATAGTTTGGTTGTGGAGCAATCAATCTTTCACTAACTGTGTACTTCCAAATAAACACAAACTCTTGTGAAAGGAATTCAGATTTATACAGACTGTGAATCATTTCTCAGACAAACTGAAAATTAATCTTTCAGCAGTGTTTAAGAAAAATAAGCTGAAAACACCTCTCAACTCCAAAGATACAGTTGTTTAGGAAACAATTCAGATTACTTTCTGATGTATTAATTTAATTATGGCAATTAAACAATGGTAGAAAGGAGCAATTAAATGATTTTTGGATTATTTTATACACTCTCAGTGCAACTTCATGAAGCGATGACAATATCAAAGGGGACAGAGCAGCTGCCATTGACACCAGAAGCACCAAGGAGGAGCCCCCAGGAGCTGTGTGCCACAGCTCTCTAATATGGCAACTGTTTCAGGAGCTTCAGACAGCCTCTCCACTACCCTTTTAAGACCTGTCCCTCTCTGATCTCCTGAAGTGCTTGGGTCTTTGGTGAGGGGTTCTTGCATCTCAGGCCCATCTCGCCAACACATCACTTGATAGAGCTCATGGATGAGGCTATATATGCAGGTCAGCATGTGTACCACTCAGTGGTTTGCTGCATATGGCTCTCCCATGAGGATCGCCACAGTCTCAATGGAGGAGGCCATGTGCTCATAAGCCAAAGCCATGATACCACTAATGGCTTGGATGAACTCCTTCATCGTCCATGCATGGGTGCAAACAGCCTCTGGGAGTTTTGACTGACATACTTCATGCTACTGCTTCGGGATCTACTGCTGGGCTCGCCATCTGCGTGAAGCTCAGCATTGCTGAGCCATTCCTCAATCCTCCAATGGGGAACAGCCTTAACTCTCATTGTCCTCATTAGCTGCCCCTGTGCTGCATTGACCATTGATGCCATCCTTTCTAACTGCACATAACCCTCAATCTGCGAGTATCTGTACTATTGGAGTTTGGGAACGATGTGATACTGCCTCTTCACATGATGGCTCTTCCTCTGCCATCTGTTACATAACCTATGAGAGAGTTGAAGGTGATGGTATGGCACTTCACTTTCCACCAACTCCTCCTGCTTTTCCTTCATTTGGTGCTTCCTGTGTTCAGCAATGGACAAAAGTGCAGCTCTATTGGTAGTGCTTATTATAAGGAACAATGACAAGTTCCCTGAAGTTACTCACTCTCATGGGGCTTCACATCAATTTCATCCTTAGTTTCAGGCTGCTGAAATGCCTACTAGCTCTATTGCCTCTTCATCTATCAGCGTCAATTACAGCAAGCAATGAAAATCCATTTCCAGTTCGCCTCTGCTCATTGGCTTTGTAAGATTGTTTCCTGTGAAAACATACACGTACTGCCACTGTTCTCTCACAGTCCAACTGTGAACATTGTTGCAGCCAGTACTGCGCCATTAGTAGCCTGTTGCTTGGGGCCAGGCAGTATTGGCAATTTAGTAATCAGCTCTGAATGAATAGGGGCCTCTGCTGTGGCATTGCTGTTTGAAGTTGCTGTAATTTCATTGTGAATGCTGGTGGTTATTAACACTGGCGGGTGGAAGCAGAACTAGGGGGCACAGCCTCAAAATAAGGGGAAGTAGATTTAGGACTGAGCTTAGGAGAGACGTCTTCACCCAAAGGGTTGTAAATCTATGGAATTCCCTACCCAATGAAGCAGTTGAGGCTCCTTCACTAAATGTTTTCAAGGTAAAGTTAGATAGTTTTTTGAAGAATAAAGGGTTATGGCGTTCGGGTGGGAAAGTGGAGCTGAGTCCATAAAAGATCAGCCATGATCTCATTGAATGGTGGAGCAAGCTCAAAGGGCCAGATGGTCTATTCCTACTCCTAGTTCTTATGTTCTACTGCCATGCCATGTCTGGGTCGTCAACCTCTTCTCATGTTCTACTGGTGCATTTTGTGACATCAGGGCTATAAGCCTGGTATTCCTCACCTTGCGTTACCTCAACAGGTCACTGCAGCCATGTGCCAAGCCCACAGCTACTAACCTCCCCTGTGACCTCCAGTTTTCTCGGTGACACTTTCTGATCTCTCCCTCTCGTTGACTGGGAAAAGCACCTGTCTCGGTGCCCTTGCTGCAGGAGGAACACCTCCAAGAAGGCATCACTAAATCTGGGAGCCAATCCTCCCTCCAATTACCACCTACCCTTGAAAGCAACCCTCCTTTAGCCTCGATTCTAGATAACTATGTGAAGTACTTTAAGCTGTGTGCTACAGCTCTCTAATATGGCAACTGTTTCAGCTTCTGGGACTTCCTCCCACTGGCCAGCCATCATTGGCCAGCTCCCATGCCTAAAGGCCACGAAGATCCTGTATCATGTCCCGTTGCCCAACCATGCAGCTACCCAACCGATTTGGATCCCAACATCGGGATTTTCTCGTTTCCAGCAAAATTCATAACTCACTCGCACTTGTGGGCCTTAATTGTTGCCAGGGCCAGAATTCTCTGGCCGTTGGGATTCCCTTTTCCAGCTGGCAGTGCACCCATGCAGGTAGGTTGCCTGGCGTGGGGTGGTTTCAATGGGAAATCCCATTGACAAGCGTCAGGAAGTGTGAATCCTGCCGCCAGCTGCAGAGAAACATGTGGCTGGGGGACCAGAGAATCCCTCCCCAGATATACACTGGCAATCTCTGTACTCCCATTTCAGGAGCTCAGTGTGATGATCAAGTATCAGATCATATGCAGCTCAATTACATGTAAAGCTCCCTTTATCCTACCTCAGAAAATTTAGGGCGCGATTTAACAGAACTATATCTAAGTTCATTTTTGGCAGGATGTTTTTCACCGACCTTTTCGGTGAGAACCACACTCGTATTTACCCACACTTAGTCCTTTTTTGGGGAGTTTCTTCCATGTCTAGCCCACACTTCCAAATCTCTGCCAGTCTGGCAGTGCCACCCAGGCAACTTGCGAGTGCCGGAGTGGCAGTGCCAAGTTACCAACCTGGCAGTGCCAAAGTGCCCGGGTGCCAGAGGGAGAGCCAGGGTGTCACCCTTCTCTGTCCCTGACCACACGGGTGTCTTCAATGGCTAGGGAGACCCCCTTAGATATCATTACGCCTGGTCTACGTTTGCGTAGACCAGTGCTAAACGGTGCCATGGCAAGATCTCCCAGGCCCCAGCGTTCGTTCCCAGGTCTCAGGAGAATTGGGTTCCGACATATTTAAATGAGCCCAATACCGTCTTTAAATATGTATACCTGGATCTCAGCCAGCGAGAGCGATATCCAGATCGCCACATCTTCCAAGATCCCGATAGATCTTGTGATATGTTCCGAGCGTCACAAATCTTGCGAGACGCCTCGTGAGATTTCACAGCTTCATTGCATCACAGAGTCTGGCACGACAAGGCCGTTCGCGCACACTCTAAATGTGGGAATGAACCATTTTGAAAGGTGCCCCGATCCACCCTTTACAGGCCTCTCCACCCCCACATTCTGTACTTCCCCTTCAGAATCCGCCGCCACCCCCTCCCCCACAACCTGTAGGAGGCCCCTTCATACCCGCCTTGATCACTCCTTCATCCACCCTTTCATGGGCAACACCCTGACACTCAGGCACTGTGGCAGTGCCCCTGCTAGACTGGCAGTGCCATCAGCATCCTGGCCCTGCCACTATCAAGGTGCCTGGGTGCCAGAGGGTGAGCCAAGGTGCCATCCTGGCCTATTGCTAACCAATGACCTGGGAAATGCCCTCCCCCCTTGTCCCACCACCCTCAGGTGCACCATGATGAGGCCTCCGAGACAAAACTGTTCGTTCCCGGGCCTCGGAAGAATCAGTCACTGATATATTCGGCTCATTTAAATATGCATATCTGGATCTCGCCCTGTGAGGGATTGCAATGTCTCGCGCAATTTCGTTAGATCTCGTAAGGCATTCCAAGCATCGCAAATCGCTCGAGAGGCCTCTTCCTAGGTATATCGGCCTCATCGCGACACCGAGTCTGGTGCGATGAGGCCATTCGATCGCGCCCTTAATCTCCAATCTTAATACTTCCTGCTAGTGTACCAAAGATGAGATTTCCTTCTGACTCCAATAACAATAATCTTCTGCCCATCAGAGTGAGATTGTCAATTAATTTGCATTGATGGACCAGCTTGATTGAATGAACACTGCTCAAATCCACGAAAACATAAAGCTGGAACAACAGCAAATTGTATGTAAATATTGGTGGGATTCTCCATCGACGGGATCCTCCTCCACCTGTTGGTTTCCCGGCATGGGGGTGGCCACAATGGGAAAACCTATTGGCCAGCTGCGAGGACAGAGGATCCCGCTGCTGGCGGGGCAGAAAATGGGCGTGATGGAGAATCCCACCCATTGTCTTTAATGTACAGAAAAATCTGTTGTATTTCACAAGAGTGAGATCAGGCAAAAACGGACACTGAGCCAAAGAAGGGGACATCAGGAAAGGTGACCAAAAGTGTGGTTAAAAAGGTACGGTAACAGGCATCCTGTCTTGTGCCCCTGTATGACTGGAAATATGCTTACCTCACCGCATTGGCGTGGAAACTAGCCATGAGGGGGACTATACAGCAGTCTCACCCAAGAGATAAATAGTGGACCAAACCCAAATCGTCCCAAGACATCAAAGAGATACCTCCACGCCACCCGATCAAAAGCCTTCTCCGCATCCATGGAGCTGGTTACGTCTGGCATCTGCTCCATAGAAGACGATGTGACCTTGTTCAAAAACCTCCTGACAAATACTGTCTGGTCTTCCGAGATCAACTCCGGCAAGCACCTCTCCAGACGCTTCGCCAGAACCTTAGCTAATATTTTTGCATCAGTGTTTAAGGTGAAATAGACCTATAAGACCCACACTCCAGGGAATCTTTGTCCTTTTTTGGGACCAGAGAGATTGATGCCTGCACCAACGTGGCCAGCAGTACCCCCCTTGACAGCGAGTCATTGATAATCCCTGGGAAATGCGATGTCAAGAAGACTGCGAACGATTTGTAAAAGTCCTGCGGAAAACTATCCGGCCCCGGTGCTTTCCCCGATTGCATGGAACTGATGCAATCCATAACTTCCTCCAACCCTTGCCTCATCACCTTCTCCACCACTGGGAAATCAAATCCACTCAAAAACTGTTCAATCTCTGAACCATCCACCGGCGGTTTAGACTTGTACAGCCTCCAATGAAAGGCCTCAAAAGCTACATTAATCTTGTATAGAGCAGTAACCAACCCTCCCCCCTCATCTTTTCCTGGGTGTCTCCAATGTGGCCGACTGCCAGCTCAGTTGATGAGCTAATATATGGCTCCATGCTCAAAAAGCGAGCGGCGATGCTGGCTCACCACCTTCCCTGCCGATTCAAGCTCAAACATCATTTTTAGCCTCTTTCTCTCTGCCAATAATTCTGCCGCCGGGAGCCGTGGAGTACTGCTAATTCACCTTCAAGATTGAGTCCACCAACATATTAATAATAATAATCGCTTATTGTCACAAGTAGGCTTCAATGAAATTACTATGAAAAACCCCTAGTCACCACATTCTGTTCGGGAAGGCCAGTACGGGAATTGAACCCGCGCTGAATCAGCAGTACTCCACGGCCCCCGGCAGCAAAATTGTTCTGCTTTACGAGCCAGCTATTTAGCCCACTGTGCTAAACCAGCCCCTAGTCTACCTCCACCTCACCAACCTTATCCTCATGCCCTGTGTGAGATTACCTCCCCTCTGACCACCTATGGCGGCACGGTAGCACAGTGGGTAGCACTGTTGCTTCACAGCTCCAGGGTCCCAGGTTCAATTCCCACTTTGGGTCACTGTCTGTGCGGAGTCTGCAAGTTCTCCCTGTATCTGGTTTCCTCCGGGTGCTCCGGTTTCCTCCCATACGTCTCGAAAAACGTGCTGTTAGGTAATTTGGACATTCTGAATTCTCCCTCCATGTACCCGAACAGGTGCCGGAATGTGGTGACTAGGGGCTTTTCACACCAACTTCATTGCCTACTTGTCACGATAAAGATTATTATTCTAAAAAGCTTCCCAGATCGTGGAAGGCATGACCATCCCATTCTGGTTGAAACCTACATAGCTCCCTATGGCTGCAGCCACCTTTTCGCAAAAAGCCTTATCTTAAATTGTACATCCACGTAACATGGAGCATGGTCGGATATTACAATCGCAGAGTACCCAGGCCCCACCACCCACTACAAAGAAGTCTTCTGGTGTAGACCCAGTGCACGTGAGAGAAGAAGGAAAAACTCCCTCCCGCTTGGATGAATAAATATCATGGATCCGCCCCATCTTTTCCATGAACACAGCAAGTTCCTTCGCCAGCCCACAAGTCACCAGAGACCTGGAACTCAACCTGTCCATCTTTGGGTCTAATACACAATTGAAATCTGCCCCACCCCCATAATCAACTGGTGTGAGTCCAGATCGGAAATGGCCACCAACACTGTAGTAATTCACGGGAGGCAGGAGTTCCGTCGCCACACCAATATTTATTTACAATAACGATATTACAGGAGCAGCTCCAAACAGTGCTGCTAGCAGTCCAGTCAACTCAAGACTGGCTCACAAAGCCTACATAGGTGCTTATATGGGCCCCCTCAATGAGCTATCATTGAGGGCAGGGCCGGTTTTAAGCCTATTTGACCAATTTCATCAAATTAGGCCCCGCACCTTAAGGGGGCCCCGCGCCAGCGGCGACAGAGTCACCGTTTGAAGCCTTTTCTGTATTCTAAGAGGAACTATAGGGTAGTTTTTACTTTTGGGGAACGCACCGCATTACCGTCGACAAATCCTTCAGCCCTGCGCCGCCAAGTCCTTCCGCCCGGGTAAGTAAGTTTCAAAATTTTAGTATATCAAGCATTTAATGTTTTTTTTTGGTTAAAGACGAGCATACTACATGAAATATAAACATACATAAATTTTTACTTTTGTAGAGTAGGGGCCCCGCCATCACTTTTCTAATTGGGCCCGCAATTCCTAGCACCGGCCCTGATTGAGGGAGCTCATACTCCAATTGGCCAACGAATAAAGCTAATTGGAGTTCATTACACACCCCCCCCCCCCCCAAGGTCCGAGGAATTCCTGCCAGCTGGCATTCCTCTGAGCTTCTTCCTGCTCCTCATGTCTGGGTCTGTCACCTCTGTGTCGTCCGCTGGGTCGTTCTCTGACGTGGACGGGGTGTATCTTATAGGTTCCCGTCTTTTCCTTGACGACCTCCTTCGAAGTTGTTCTTCCTCCTCCTTGGGAGAGGTGTCGCGGCAGCCTCGTCGAACGTGTCCATCTTTGACTCTGACGACTTGGATGACGGGGTCTGGAGAAATTGCTCGGGGCTGGGGTGTGGGTATCCTTTCCATCTGGGCTATCCCAGCTTAGCGCGGTCCTGCTTCGCCTGCCTCCAGCTGTGGTCCTTATTTGGTCTAGGTGTTTCTTCAGCACCTTACCTCCTATCAAAACCTCATAGGATATGGGCCCTGTTTGGGACTCTACCGTGCCTTTGACCCACGTTGGTCCATTCCCATAATTCTTGACCCAAACCGGTGCCCCCACCTGGAAATGTCTCTGCTGCCGACTATTATCATGCCCCCTGCGTTGGGCCTCCTGTTGTTTCTCCACTTTCCCCGTTAAATTTGGGAAAAGGAGACTCAGCCTCGTTCGCAGCCGCCTTCCCATTAAGAGTTCAGCTGGCGGTATGCCCGTTGTGGAATGCGGTGTGGTCCTGTAATCAAACAGCCAGCGGGAGAGCTTTGTGTCCATTGAAACTGCCGGCTGCTTCTTGAGTCCCGCTTTAAGTGTCTGGACCGCTCTCTCTGCCAGGCCGTTGGATGGTAAGATGGTTTTGATGTGACGGACTCTGTTTTGCTTCAGGAATTTTCCAAATTCCCCACTTGTGAATGCCGTTCCATTGTCCGACACCAATACCGCCGGAAGTCCATGTGTTGCAAACGAGGCCCTGAGCTTCTCAATTGTCGATGCTGTGCTTGCCGCGTTTACCCGGTGGACGTCCAACCATTTGGAGTGGGCGTCCACTATCAGCAAAAACATTGAGCCCATGAAAGGGCCAGCGTGGTCAATATGCAGGCGGGTCCACGGTGTGCCTAGCCATTCCCACGGGTGCAATGGCGCCGCTGGTGGCACTCTTTGCCCATGTTGGCACTCCTGGCACCGACGTACCAAGGCTGCTATGTCTGTGTCCAAACCTGGCCACCAAACGTAGCTTTGAGCTAGCATCTGCATTTTAGACACCCCTGGGTGTCCGTGATGTAACTCGGTTAAGATTGTCTTACGGCCCTGAGCTGGGACTATTACCCGGGCTCCCCATAATAGGATACCGTCTTCTACGGTTATTTGGTCCCTTCTGATCCAGTATGGGTGCATCTGGGGCTCCACTGGTCTTTCCAGTTCCCCTGTTAGCAGTAAATGCTTCATCTTGGTAAAACTGGGTCTTTTTGCCTCCACAACCGAATATGTTGTGCGTCTACTGGTAGGGTGTCCAAAACATTTAGAGTCATTACTGTCTCCTCTACTTTTGGTATTTGCGGCGGAGTGTCCAGGAGGGGAAGTCTGCTCAAAGCATCTGCATGTGCTACTCGCGTTCCCGGTCTGTGCTCCAGAACCTATTTATACGCCGGCAGTAGCAACGCCCAGCGTTGGATTCTAGCTGATGCAATCGGGGGTATTGACTTGTCTTCTTTTAATAACCCTAATAACGGCTTATGGTCCGTCACTATGGTGAATTTCCGCCCGTACAGATTCTGGTGAAATTCTTTTACTGCGAATATCACTGCCAGTCCTTCCTTCTCGATTTGGGCGTACGTCCTCTCAGCCATCGCCAAGGTCCTCAAAGCATAGGCTATTGGCCGTTCTTCCCCATTCCTTCCTCTATGGGATAAGACGGCTCCTACCCCGTAGGGGGATGCATCACAAGTGACCACCAACTCCTTCCTTAGGTCATAATGCTCTAGGACATTTTCGGATGACAGCTGTTCCTTAATGTCCCTAAATGCTCGGTTTTGGCGGGTGGACCATTTCCATTCTTGCCCCTTTTTTAGTAGCTGGTGGAGGGGTTCTAGGATGGACGCCCTATTTTCAATAAATTTTCCATAATAGGTTACCAACCCTAGAAATGATCGTAACTCCTGGACCGTGGTGGGAGCTGGGGCTTCTTTTATTGCCCTTACTCTGTCTTCTAATGGATGTAAGCCTGATTTGTCTACTTTATATCCCAGGTATGTCACTTGTGGGGCCAGAAAAACACATTTTTCCATTTTTAGCCGTACGCCTGCCTTTGCAAAATACCTGAGCACTTCCTCCAGGTTCCTTAAGTGTTCCCTGTTTGTCCAACCCATGATTAAGACATCGTCCAAATAAATCGCCACCTGCGGTAGTTCCTGCAGAATATTTTCCATCGTACACTAGAATATAGCGCAGGCTGATGACACTCTAAAAGGTAGCCTAGTATAACGAAAAAGCCCCTTCAGGGTGTTGATCTTAGCGAACTTCTGGGAGTCCTTGCCCAGTTTTAACTGCAGGTAGGCGTGGCTCATGTCCAGTTTCATGAACAAAAGCCCACCTGCCAATTTGGCAAATAGGTCGTCTATTTTTGGGATTGGGTATTTGTCCAGCAGTGCGTATTTGTTTACCGTCTGTTTGAAATCTCCACAGAGACGTATCGAGCCGTCTGGCTTCAAAATTAGTACCACCGGCGCTGCCCATTCCGAGAACTGTACTGGTCTAATAATGCTGTCGCGCCGTAACCTTTCTATTTCGTCGTCTACTTTCTTCCTTGATGCAGAAGGTACCGGCCTGGCCGTACAAAATTTTGGAAGGGCTTCTGGGTCCATGTGCAAAGTTGCTTTGTCGCCTATGATTTCCCCCAAACCTTCCTGGAAGACCTCCGGGTATTTTTGGAGTACTCCACTCAACTGCCCGCTTCAACTCTGGAAAATTTCATCCAATCTAATTTTAGATCTTTCAGCCAGTTTCGTCCAATTAAGCTCGGTCCGGAGCCCTCTACTATCATCAACGGTAATCTAAGCAATTGTTTCTCATATTCCAAGGGTACTTGAGTCGTGCCTAGAACTTCCAGGGGTTCCCCCGTGTAGGTTTTAAGTTTCTACGATGTTTTTGTTAGGGTTAGTGGCTGGAGTCCATCTTTGATTTTTCTAAATGCTGCCACTCCCATTACTGATACGGCCGCACCCGTGTCTATTTCCATTATTGTCGGCCGCCCGTTCACCCGTGGGGTAATCTTAATGGGCTCTGCTTTCTTTGTTGCAATATTATATAAAATTGTTCCCCTTCGGAGGAGGATGGGGCGTCTAGGTTGTGTACTTCCCTGCGTCCCCACCTGCTATTCCTCTTTTGCCACCTCCTTCTAGGGTTTCTGTCGCTGTTACCCCACCCTGTCTGGTGCCAGAAACAGTCCTTCTCTGTTGGGGGAGCCTCAGCTGGTACTTCCCTCTGTCTCCAGTTAGTCCTGGCAGACTTGGGGGCAGTTCTGGGGTTTTCCTTTTTCCCTCTATTCCTCAGGCTTTTCCTGAGAGCGGCTATCTGGTAGCAGGACACGTTGTGGTAGTCCCTCTCACAGGTAGTTACCTCCATTGGCGTGCCCTGTAGTTCCTGCGCCCCACTTGCTGCCTTTTCTAGGGACAGTGCGAGCTGTAATGCCTGCCTGAAGTCTAGCTCCGTTTCCGCCAACAGGCGTTTCTGTATTGTGAGGTCGTTTGTACCACACACTAACCGGTCCCGAAGCATTTCATTTAGCGTCGGGCCGAACTCACATTTTTCCGCCAGCCTTCTCAGGCGGGTCAAGAAATTTGTGACTGACTTCCTGTCTTCCCGCTTCGCTGTGTAGAATCTGTACCTACGCAAAATGAGGGATGGTTTTGGGTCGTAGTGCTCTTTCACCAATTCCGTTAATTCTTGTAAAGTTTTTGTGTCCGGCGCATCGTGATAAGTCAGACTATGTATAATGGCGAAAGCTGAGGGTCCGCACGCCGACAGCAGAATAACCCGTCTCCTTTCGTCCATCAGTATATCATTGGCCCGGAAGAAGTAACACATTCTCTCCACATACTGGGACCAGTCCTCAATTGCCGGGTCGAATGCCTCTAACCTCCCAACGAACGGCATTTTTAAAATGGCAAGGCTTACCCTCCGAGTGCGGCAGCTGGTCTCCACAAAATTCTTAGTTTACCTCGTCGCCACTGTAGTAGTCCACGGGAGGCAGGAGTTCCTTCACCACACCAATATTTATTTACAATAACGATATTACAGGAGCAGCTCCAAACAGTGCTGCTAGCAGTCCAGTCAACTTAAGACTGTCTCACAAAGCCTACACAGGTGCTTATATGGGCCCCCTCATTGAGGGAGCTCATACTCCAATTGGCCAACCAATAAAGCTAATTGGAGTTCATTACAAACACCTTTTTTATAAAATCTGCATCATCCGAATTTAGTGCATAAATGTTCGCAAATAGCACTGGCACCCACCAGCACCCCACTCACTATAATGTATCCCTCCGGGGTCTGTCAAAGTACTGGCCGCCATAAAAGCCATCCTCCTTTTATCAATATTGCCACTCCTCTCTACCTTAAATCAAAATTTGAGTGGAACACCTACCTGGCTCACCCTTTCTTCAGTCCATATGATCTCTAACCTTCAAATATGTCTGTGCAAAAAGTCTACCTCTGCATTCAAAGTCCTCAAATGAGTACACACCCTTAACCTTTTAGCTGGATCATTTAGCCCTTTAACGTTCCACGCAATCAACCTAATGGGGGTGCGAGGGCCCTCTGGACCCCTCCTCTATTAGACTCAGCCGTTTTCTTTCCATGAGGGCCTCCAAGTGGGCCCTAGCCTACCTCTAAACCAGGCCCACCCAAGATGGCCCACCCTCAGACAGATTCATGCACAAAATTACCCTCGCCAGCATTTTGGTTACTCCTGACCTGCCCTCGGTTACCCATCCAAGACTCCCTACCCTCCCCTGCCCCTCCAAACAGCCACCCTTCCCAGCTCAAATAGGCACCTTCCCCCTCCCTACCCCATCCAAACACAGAAAACACATCCAGCTCAGGTTTGTTGCCTTACCTCACAAACAAAACAAAACAAACTCTTCCTTCCCCCCCAAACATACGGTTGCAGCCCCATCCCCCACTTTGCTTCCGTTAGTTATAACCGCTAGCCAGGCGGCCGGCGCTAAGCAAGCCAAAGACAAAATAAAAACCCAACCAGAAGTTCAACACCCCCTCCCCCAGTCCCTCATCCAAACAAAAAATACATACTAGGAAAGAAGAAAAAGAGCCCAAACCTGTCTTCGGCCAGCCATATTATCTTGTGCAAGAAGCGAAAGAAAAAATGGAGCCCCAAATAGCAAAAACACAGTCAGTGGCAAAAACTATAATATGAACAAGCATAATTCAAAAACTCAAAAACAGAACTCTGTTGCCCCCATTATTGTTTGCATCAGCATTTGAGCCGTTAGCCAATACGCTTGGAGAGTTGAGAGGAATTGACGGGGGGGGGGGGGGGGGGGGGGGGGCGTAAAGAGCCCAGGGTGTACATTTACGGACATTTGCAGATGATTTGTTGCTGCACGTGTCTGATCTTCTCACAGGTGCGGAAGGAGTTATGGAACTGTTCAAGAAGTTTGGATCCATCTCAGGGTACAAATTAAGTGTAAGCAAGAGTGAAATCTTCCCGGTGAATTCCCTGGGGAGGAGGGCAGATCTAGAGAAGCTGCCGCTTAAATGGGCCAAGCCAAAGTTTAAATATTTAGGGATTCAGGTGGAGCATGACTGGGCTCTGTGACATAAACTGAACATTGCCAGTCTGGTAGACGAGATGAAGGGGGACGTGAAGATGTGGGATGCCCTCCCGTTTTTCTTGGCAGGTAGTATACATACAAATTGATCGTTCTGCCGAGATTTTTATTTGTGTTCCAGTGTCTTCCGATATTCCTCCCTAACTCTTCTTTCGCTAGGGTTGATAGATCAATCTCTACTTTTGTTTGGGCGGGCATGTTTCTCAGGGTTACAAGAACCTTCCTGCAGAGAGGGCGACAATCAGGTGAGTTGGCACTACCAAACTTAATGTTCTCTTACTGAGTGGTGAACAGCCGAAAAGTTCGAGGGGCTGAGGTGGGGACAGATGGAGGAGGCCTCTGACGTAGGATTGTGTCTAAGGGCGTTGGTTCCGGCCCCTCTTCCATTTTCTCCAGCCAAGTTCTCAATGAGTCTGGTAATAGGGGCATCTTTAAAAGTCTAGAACCAATTTAGGCAACATTTTGGACTAGGGACATGTCGTTACTGTCACCAATTTCCGCTAATCATAGGTTTGCACAGTCTGGGATAGATGTAATGTATAAGATCTGGAAGTGGGTTGAGAGGTTCAGGGATCTGTTTGTGGAAGGTAGGTTTGCAGGACTGGAGGAGATGGATACGAAATTTCAACACTCGAGAGGGAGTGCATTTAGATATTTGCAGGTGTGGAATGTTTTTGTAAAGAGCTGTCTACGTTCCCCCAGTTGCCAAGACCTACGCTGTTAGACATGATATCACCACAGGATAAGATAGGGGAAGGGAAGATCTCCGATATATATGGGTGTTTGCTGGAGGCAGGGAAAGCATCGCTAGAGGAAGTGAGAGGCGTGGGAAGAGAAACTGGGACCCGAGAGGGAGGGGTGTGGAGTGAGATCTTGCATGAGGTGAATTTTACCTCCTCCTGGGCCAGGCTGAGCCTGATACAGTTTAAAGCAGTACATAGGGTGCACTTGACCAGGGTCTCTTCCCCGTGTGAGGGCAGGTGGAGCGGCATTTAAGGGGGCCGGCAAACCACTCACAAATGTTCTGGTCTTGCTCTAACTGGTTGTGTTCTGGGTCTTGTTTTTGAAATCATGTCGGAGATCGTCGGGGTCAAGCTGGAACCATGCTCACTAGTGGCGATGTTTGGGGTGCGGAAGCTTCTTGAGGGGAGGAGGGCTGATGTCTTGACCTTTGCTTCCTTGGTGACCCGGAGACGCGTCCTGCTTGGATGAAGGTCAGCGATACCACCTAAACCCTCAGCATGGTTGGGAGACTTGGTGGAATTCCTGAGATTGGAAAAGATTACATATGCCTTGAGAGGGTCTGAGGAAAGGTTCTATTCCAGATGGAGGCCGTTCATCACTTTCTTTAAAGACCTGTTCATAGTCAGCAGTTAGGGGGAAGGGAGGGGAAGAGGAAGAGGTAGTTAGGGGGTCGGGATCGTTAATGTTACTTTGTTAAAATGACAAACTGTTTGTATTATACAGTTATATCTTTGTATGTAAGAATTTGATAATATTTTGGGCAGCACGGTAGCGTGGTGGTTAGCATAAATGCTTCACAGCTCCAGGGTCCCAGGTTCGATTCCCGACTGGGTCACTGTCTGTGCGGAGTCTGCACGTCCTCCCCGTGTGTGCGTGGGTTTCCTCCGGGTGCTCCGGTTTCCTCCCACAGTCCAAAGATGTGCGGGTTAGGTGGATTGGCCATGCTAAATTGCCCGTAGTGTCCTAAAAAGTAAGGTTAAGGGGGGGGAAGTTGTTGGTTTACGGGTATAGGGTGGATACTTGGGTTTGAGTAGGGTGATCATGGCTCGGCACAACATCGAGGGCCGAAGGGCCTGTTCTGTGCTGTACTGTTCTATGTTCTATTTGGAATAAAATATATTTTTTTTAAAAGGTGAGGTAAGTTTAAATGAGGAGAGCAAGATAGAGTGGTTTAGGGAATGAATTCCAAAGCTTGGGGACTGTATGGCTGAAGACCTAGCCCCAATGGTAAGGTACAGAAATTGGGAGTTTTTCAAGAAACCAGTATTCAAGGAATATTGCATTGCAAATTTGGAAGAGGTTGCAGAGCTCGGGAATGGCGAGTTTATTGAGGGATGTGAAAAGAAGGGATTTTTATCCCATCAGCCTGATTCAGACGCCCAAGCAATGAATTCATAGTGTGCTGCTACCCACTGCCTTGTCTCTTTATTTCATTCTTCAATTTTTTATTAGGCCTCCTGCTTGCGAGGTAAACATAAATATGACCTCACCCTAATTGTATCTTCCTTTCTGAATTTTGTTTTTTCTTTCTAGCTGTTCAGCTTTTACTCTTTTGATCTTGCGCTATGACTTTATAAACTTTTATTATACTTTCTGTTTGCTTGTCTCTTAACAGTTTCAATGTAATCATAATTTGCCTGCCTGCTGTACATGATTCCTACAGTGTATGCACGTGGCTGGCCCTTGACTGTTTCATAGCATTTACACACTTAACATTTTTAAAACAAGTGTTAAGTCTGCAAGGAAGGAAACTGAATACCCAGGCTTGGGTGAGACCTGAGGTAGAGGTTCAGTAATGATCAAATACTGATTCTTTGATTTGGTAATAATTCAGCATTGGAAATTTGGATCAACAGACGCTGCAAACTTGCATCAAACTTGAGGTACTTGAGTATGTCCAGCATTATTTTGTTGTTTGTATTTCAGATTCTAGCATCCAAAGTATTTTTCTCCTCCATATTTGTTCATTGGAGTTGAACATTTTACCTCCTAATTTTGTTCCCTTATCAATTCTGTTCATAAAACACCCACTGATCATTTTGTAGAGCTCATTTTCCTGTGCTTGTGTCAAACAGTAGTTATTTATGTCTTTCTGTTGTCATTCATTGCTAATATGGAAAATTAAGATAAGACTCTCGGAACTTGTGTCCTAGGTCTGGTAAATAATAACATTATCTCATGCCTGAGCCTGAATGTATATGAGTTGAATCTCGTACATTGAGTATAACAAATGAGATTCACCATATTAGTTAAATATGTAATAACTGATTCTGGACCCAGTTTCTTTCTTCAGGAATAAGGAATGGGGCACATTATGAGCAACAGCATCCAAGGATGGGCCTTGAGTAATCTTTATTTAGAAAAAATACAAAATTAAACTGCAATTGACCTTTAAAGTAATAAAACAGGAAATGCTGGATAAACTTCGCGAGTCTGGCAGCATCCATTTGAGTCTTTTACAGGAACTTTCTGTTTTTATTTCTAATTTCCAGAATTCGGAGTCTTTTGCACTTATTTGACATTTTATGTTGTGACTAAGTTTGACAATTCTGCATTCTTCTCAGTCCATTTTAATGCTGCATTTTTCATTTTCTCCTATCCTTTCCTGAAAACGTTGATTCAAGATATGTTGATAGCACACCTGGCACTTCACCCAAGTGTCAATTCTTCATGTGCGAGTTTAGACGTTGAAGGAAGGCACACTTGGTGGATGACCTAGGTCATTTTGTCAATTTTTTATTCTCATTAACATGAATTGCTCTATCTAGTGGTGTGGATGAGAAGTTTCTGGAACTTCCGGCTGAGAGTGAATGACCTTCAGGATGGATTTCTAAATGTGAATTTTGTACAATCTGCTCTTCAGAGTTATCTTTCGGTGCATATATTTTCTTAACCCTGGTGGAAATAGCAAATAACAGGCAATATATAATTTCAAAACATTTGTGTCCAAAATTTCTTCTATTATTTTTAATAGAATTCCACATGTTTCACCTGTTATGTTAAAAATGTTGGATATACATGCAGTCCTGTTATGCAGGGCATTTGTTGAGGTTTTTGAGTTTGAAATTATATCTACTCCATGTTTGTTTATTTAAGACTTCTGTCTTCAGTTGTATTGGATAACATTCAAGATAAATATGGTGACATTTATCTCGAAATCAGAAACCGTATATTTTGCTCATTTTATTTTCCAGGAAATTTAACCTCTAATAGGTTAAACAATCATCAATTTCTTCCTCTACTGCATGTTTTTTTAAATTCCAAAACTGAATATGAAGCCTTATTTCTTCCACAAAATGTTTTTCTAAAAGGTCCATTGTCTTTTGTGTATTTTCACAGGGAACCCAGGAATAGTGTGTTACTATAAGCCCTTCATGCAGATCTTATACAAGATTCTCAACCAGAGGTATCCCATCTGGGCCGTAAGTCATGCAGGCCACTGTGTCCCCCCAGAAGATATGGAGATGATGGAAGGTACTCTACATAGTCTGAAGTTTGTAAAGTAATACTGACCTCTTTCGAGTCCAAGATAATTATATGTAACTGCCTCACAGCTGAATCTTCTGCAGGTGACTTTGTATTAAAGGTGTCCTCTTTTGAATTGTACTTTGCATATTAAATTATAATTTAAGAATGATATGTATGATACATTTATCTAGATGAGGAATTTACTTTGAGCTCTCAAAATATTTTGTAAATCATTTAATTGGATATCCAAATCTAAACTGTTCATTGAGACAGCCCAATCTGCATATGGATGCGAAGCCTGTGGAACTTCCTGCTGTGACTGAAATGTGCATGTATTTGTTGCAAGCTGAAGTCGATGCAAGGTGTCTTGTGGTCGATTATGTGGATTTAATTATTTGATTGTATTTTAGTCTTCACATCCTTTACTGGGGTCCATATGCATGTTATTTCCTGCTTACAGCGATCCTCAAGTAGCAGTCTGTACACAGTGGAGTGGATTGAAAATAATGTTCTCTGTGCCGCAGCACATACCCCCAGTACTTTTGTTGGGAACTCATAACACAGAATTTAAAAAGGAGTGCTTAAGTTTTAGTCCTTGTGTTCACAGAGAAACATTTCCATTTAAAAAAAAGGCAGCTATCCAAGGCATACTATAAAGGAGCTTTACTAAGTCAGGAGATACACTATTGCTTGCACCTTGTCTAATTCTGTCGTGCATCAAACGCCAATGAAGGGTTGCTCTACTGTTAAGCAGATTGCTACTACTGACACTTAAACCTTTGACTTTTGGAGGCGTTGGCCAAGATCTTGGATACACTTTGTTGCCATATTTTTGTTTGGATTGTGCACTATAGGCTAAGGGATTGAACTGCAGTTTTGATGAATGAGAAATATCTCCACATGGTTTTCATCCAGAAGCAATACATTTTTATTCCAGGTTGCCTCCACACACTACTGTGCATACTCCTATCCTACAGTGTAATGTGCTTAGGGCACTTTTATAGCATTTTTTGTGAAGAAAAGACCATGCCTAAACCTCTTCTGGATTAAGATAATTATGCACAGATGTATAAGGCATATGCAGGGCAGTCATTGTTAAACTGGCTGGATGCAGTGCTGCAGTTCATTGTAAGTAGAGAAGGAATGGGCTCAGTTAATATATGAAACACATGTTCAGCAATAAAGATGGCAAATGCAAACAGCGAACCATTTATTACCTTCTTCATTGGCACATTACTCAAGTAAAAAGAAAAAGTGGTAGCTGAGGAACAAATGGCCCAGAATGATTTAAATGGGGTCAACTTGGGAAGGTTGAGAGGATGATCTGCAAGATGAGCCTTAACCCCATTAGTAGGACAAACACATGGATGCAGTGTAATCAAAGTCAGTGAATAACATATGACAGTACTATCTGAGTCATCCACAGATTTACTAGTTGCCATAAGTACTGATTCAACATGCTTCTATTATTCACTTAAAATATAGGGATTGTGCCTAAGTTTTGAACTGCAATTTGAAGAAGTCAATAACAGAAAACATCTTAGGCATGAACCAAAAACACTTTGTGCCTAAATTGGGGCATGATCCTGGAGAAAAACAAACTGAAACCACTGAATGAGACCAGTGCCATGGTTATGCAAATTGATCCGTCGGCATCTGCTACAGATGTCATTTGCAGCCCCCAAGGTAGCTCACTGGTCCCAAGGGATAATGCAATCAGTGGGCTCAAACGATTTCCCAAAGCCTGAGGTGAGTTGAGGGGGTAGAAGAGAAGAAACCAGGAGGGCAGAGGGGCCAGTAGCAGCCTGCTATATTAATGTAGAGCCCAGAGGTCCACATCTGAATTTCTTGGCTCTATAACAGAGGAAGGTGTTCAACTTAATTTTTAGGTGGGTCTTCAAGGACCACGGTTTGGCTGTTAATGTACAATCCTGTTAAAATTAAGTGCATGCTCTCATTGTAAGTAAGAGCAGCTGTTACTGATTGGGAAAAGGATAAGGCATTATTCTTAAGTATACTTAAGTGGTTTCCACCTGTGTAGGGGGTGGGACGAAAAGGGAGTCCGTTCCTTTGTTCTCTGCGTTATGTGAATAAACCTATGTTAGGAAAAGACTGGCTCCAGATCCTTCCTTTACTCAGTGAATTAAAACATAGTAGAAAAAAATGAACATTGAGCTCACGTAGTTATTAGCTGAATAAGAGATTTTTGTCTTTTGCTTCTGACAAAAGTATTGCTCCTGGCAACCTGTAGTACAAAATGGCTGAGAGTCGATGCAACTTCTCAAGTTTTAATTACCTACTGTTTTTTTCCAAGTCTGAACTGTATGAGCAGTGGAAAAATGAGGTGGAAATGTTGAATCAGGTTACCTCTATATAAGAGGAAGCAGCATATGGCTTCAGCTTGGTCACTACCAGGAAAAGCAAGATTAGAAGCAAAGTATTTTCGGAGCTGATGTGGGTGACTCGGATACTGAAGAGAGATTAACTCTTCTATTACAATTTATGGATAGGATTTATAAGAAAGATGATCTATTGCAAACGTATGAAGCGTGGTTAACTTGTGTTAAATTTAAGAAGGTCTATGGAAGAGTGCTTGCATTCAAAGTACTGGATTGTGCACAGAACACTTGAATACTAGGCACAGGTGTCAGTATAAAGACAGATATTATAGCCATGTCTATTGTGGCTGAGAGCCCATTTGGCAATGTTTTATGTGAGAGGAATCACGAGGCAATTAAGAGATATTGCGAAAGATACTGTCTGACATACTGGCTTGCATGTTGAAAATGGCACTGACATGGGCGGTACATGCTAAAAATTAGTTGCAAATGGTTGGGGAAGGTCGAGCCCACATAGAAGGTATCAGAATTTGCCTTCGATGTTGCCTGATGCTCGTCCTGCTCTAGAATGAACTATCATTAGTTCTTTTTTCTCTGCCCATTTGAATGCCTTGCATGCAGACCAGAAAGTTTTTATCAAGGCTGAAGTTTCCATTGTCATTCAGAGGGTGTTGGGTCACCACATAAGACCATCTGAGGGAGACTTTATTTCCAATAATGTGGTTTATTAACAAATAGAGAGACATAGAGAATGGAAGGTTTTGGGGAAAAATATAGGACGGGAGTGGAAAACAGTGATTGTTCAAAATGGTACTTCTCAGACATCTTTATGGTGCATATTGATGACCTCCTATGGGGTGGGCATAGTGAGATCCAAAACAATGTTACTGACAGGATTAGAACCAAATTTAAGATTGGGAGTCAAGTTTCTAGGGCCTTTGAATAGATTGGGTTGGAAATAAGACAGTCTGGGACTGCTGTTACTTTGCATTAACAATCTTACTTGGGAAATGTTAACCTTATCACAGTCAATCATGCCAGGGCCTCACAAAAACTGAGATGAAGCAGCTGTAAAGTGTAATTGAACTTTTGAATTAGCTGGGCACACAGATAAGGCTGAGTACAAATTGTGATGTCTTAGAATTGAGTACTATAATGAAAAATCCAAAGGTTAAGGACATTATGTGGGTGAACAAAACGTTAAAAAACTTAAAGATGAAGAAATGTTTGCTGTGATTTCCATCTTTGGATGACTAAGAGAAAAAAATGATTGTTTTTAGTGGTGACTCTAATGCATTCATTTGTGATAGCTTTTTGAGCACAGCCAATTTTATAATATTTCTTATTGAGAAAGTGGGAAATGTTGCCCCTGGGCTTGGGAAACCAAGAAAATAAGGACAATAGTAAAAGTATCCTGGCTGCTGAGACTCTTGCATTTATTGAGGCAATTTACATGGCATTCTTTTTATCAAAGATATTAGGGAAATTCTGTATCCGGGAAAATATACCATACCAATAGAATGTTATATAGACAATTGTTCTCTTTGGGATATTGTGCACACCACAAGGCATGTGAATGAAAAGAGATGAGAATTGATATTGTGAGTATGAAACATATAGTAGAGAAAAAGGAAATTTCCAAACTCAAATGGGTAGAGATGCAAGCCATTGATTGTCTGATTGTTTTACCAAAAGGAGTGCTACAAGTGAGAAGTTACTGGAAGTCTGAAGAGAAGAAGAATAACTCGTGATGTGAGTCTTAAGAGTGTATGTTTTATTCATAAAAGATAATATGCACTTATTAATTTTTTTCATAAACGTCAATGGAGCCTGTTAATGTTGCAATTCTGCTAGAATGCATTGCACGCTCTAGTTGTACGTGAGAGCAGTTGTTACTAATTAGACATTACTCTTGAAGAAGCGGTTTCTACTTGTGTGAGGTTGGAGGAATAAAAGGGAGTCTGTGCCTGTGTTCTCTGAGTTATGTGAATAAATGTATGTTAAGAAAGACTGGTTCCAAATTCCTCCTTTACTCGGTGAATTAACAGCGAATGAGAACATTGGCTGCTCAGCCCATGGAATAACTGACCACAATATTCATCGCTTTCAATATCGTAGATCCTTCAGTCCCCGTTTTGTGTCTGTAAAATTAGCACAATGCAATCCAATATCTAGGCTTTTCTGTGGTATTCAGAGTAGATCTGGATGCAATAATATAAAAGCACAATGCTACAGAAACTGCAAATCTGAAATAGAAACAGGAGATTCTGGAAAATCTCAGCAGGTCTGGCAGCATCTGTGAAGAGAGAAACAGTTAACATTTCGAGTCCGTATAGGCGGTACGGTGGCACAGTGGTTAGCACTGCTGCCTGACAGCTCCTGGGTCCTGGGTTCAGTTCCGGCCATGGGTGACGACTGTCTGTGTGAAGCTTGCAGTTTCTCCCAGTGTCTACGTCGATTTCCTTTGGATGCTCCGGTTTCCTCCAACAGTCCAAAGATGTGCAGGTTAGGTGGATTGCCGCTTAGTCTCCAAAAACTTAGGTGAGGTTGCTGGGTTGCGAGGATGGGGTGGAGACAGAGGCATGGGCTTGAGTGGGGTGCTCTTTCCAGGGGCTGGTGCAGACTCAATGGACCAAGTGGTCTCCTTCTGCACTGTAAATTCTGTGATTCTATTCTATGACTCTTCAGAACTGAAGAGAGGTAGACATGTGATGAATTTTATACTATGGAAGTGGTGGAGAAAAATGTAAGTGCAGGCATTAGTGGAAGCTCAGGAGAGATTTGACAAAGATGTCATGAACACAAAACAAAGGGAGTGGTAATGATAGTGTTAAACACGAAGGAAGGTGCGAATAGTGGCTTCAAGGTCTGATGGCTGGATGTGCTATTAGCAGAAGGGTCACTAGTGCTCTCTGAAAGCAAAATATAAGAACAAGTTACAGGCTGACCCTGTGGGGGAAAAATAACATGATCAAAATGGAAGACCGAGTTCATATTTTGAATGTTGAATTCACTGTTAAGTCCAGAAGGCTGTAAAGTGCCTAATCTGAAGAGGTGGTGCTGTTCCTTCAGTTTGCATTGGGCTTCACTGGAACTTTTCAGCAGGCCAACGACAGAAATATTAGCATGACAGCAAGATAGTGAATTAAGCAACAGGAGGGTCAGGGTCACGCTTGCGGAAAGAGCAAAGGTGTTCCACAAAGCGGCCACCCAGTCTGCGTTTAGTCTCCCCAATGTAGAGACCATGTTGTGAGCAGTGAATATAATAAATTGAAAGAAGTGCAAATGAACCACTGCATCACTAGAATGTAGTGTTTGGCGCCTGGGACAGTGAAAAGGGGTTAGGTATAATTATAATTGTTTCAGAATTTATGTTATACCTTCAGTAAAATAAATAGTTTTCAGATTCTATTTCTCCCATCTTCAGTTATTAGGAGGAAAGAAAAGCACTGCATTGTTATGGTTTATTTTTCCCATGATAAGCTTGAAATAAGCTGTTTATTACACAGGAATAGGAGGGGTGCCTAGGTAGGGTGCTCTTTCAGAAGGTCGGTGCAGACCAGATAGGCAAATGACCTCTTAAGGTATGATTCTGACCTTGGGTGACTGTGTGGAGTTTGCACATTCTCCCCGTGTCTGCGTGGGATTCTTCCAGGTGCCCCGGTTTCCTCCGACACACTAGCGATGTGCAGGTTAGGTGGAAATAGCCATGCTAAGATTTCCCCTTAGTATCCAAAAGGTTAAGTTAGGTTAGGGCAGAGGCTTGGGGCTAGGTAGGGTGCTCTTTCGGATGGTTGGTGCAGCCTCGATGGGCCAAATGGCCTCCTTCTGCACTGGAGGGCGTCTATGATCAGAAAACTGCAGATTCAAGCAACCTTCGGCATGTCATCAATCGAACTCTACAGTGCGGTCTGAGGTATTGTCGGAGGCACCTATTTTTGGTTGAGATATTAAACCAAGGCCCTGAAGCAATAGCAGATCACAGGACACTTTTCAAAGAACAGCACATAATTTTCTGTGTTCTGGCCAACATTCTCCCTTTCAATTTACACACCAAATCAGCAGCATTTGCATATGTTTTGACAATAACTACACTTCAAAAGTAAATCCATTGATTATCAAGCATTTTGGATGTGAAAGATGTGGCGTAAAGCAAATTATTTTTTTCTTACTCCAATCGTCTGATCTGAGACTTAAATCCACAATATTCAAATCCAAATCATTGATGAGTAGAACTTTCTCCCTCATGAAATGGGGTAAATGAGAACGTATTTCTTTGCAACAAAGTATTTGAATCTGGAGCTCTCTGTCTGAATGTTTGATACGAGCATATTCAGTAGTAATTTTTAAAAGGGAATTGAAAAATACATGAAAAGGAGAAATTTGTAAGTCAATGGGGAACGAGCAACAGAGTGGGATGAAATGGATAGCTGTTTCAAAAGCCAGCCCAGAGAAGATGGGCCAGTTGATCCTGACTCACCAAAGCAGTCCACAATCTACAAAGCACAAGTTAGGAGTGTGATGGAATATCTCCACTTGCCTGAGTGAGTGCATTCAAGAAGCTTGACACCGTCCACCATAAAGCAGCCTGCTTGATTGGCACTCATTGACAAATATTCACATCCCCACCACTGATATGCAGTAGCAGCAGTGTGTTCATTCTACAAGATGCACTGAAAGAACTCGCCAAGGCCCCTTCGGCAGCACCTTCCAAACTCACAACCACTGCCATTTGAAGGACAACAGACACAGGCACTCACAATCATGACTTAAAAATATATTGCTGTTCCTTTACTGTCACTGGGTCAAAATCCTGGAACATCCTTCCTCACGGCACTGTGGGTGTACATACACCACATGGACTGCAGTGGTTCAAGAAGGCAGCTCACCACCACCTTCTCAAGGGGAATAGGGATGGGCAATTAATGTCGGCCTAACAAGCGAAGCCTACATCCCTTGAATGAATAAAAAAGATTAATACTAAAAACCCCAGTGTGATGTTCACAAAGTCCTACGATACACCTACAGACACACACAGTAAGGGGGGATAAAAATAAATAAAGTTTTACCACTATGGATTGTAACAGGAAAAGAGCCACAGGCAAGAATATTAGTTCATGTTATTATCAGAGCCCAATGAGGAGTTGTTTCACGTAAGAGCTCAAGTTCAGCTGGCTATATACCAGAGGTGTAGAGTTCGCTTTACAGTTAGTGCTGATCCCGCAAAGTGAAGTTGGTACTGAAAGACTGGGCCATTTCTGCAGATATGGATAGGAGATCTTCCAGCAGAGACGCGCTATCGGGAGCAGGCTGTTGATCAGCCTGGAGTTCTTCTTCTTGCTGTTCACTGGTTGGGTGTTGAACAGCCAATTTAGGGGCTGAATGCCTCGCTGTCAAGATTCTCCATTGTGCCACCAGCCTGGGATTTCCCGACGATGTGGGGCTGCCTACAATCAGAAATCCTATTGGCAGCCAGGCGAGACGGAGAATCCGGGGGCGCGCCGCACCAGAAATCTGCGAGTTTCTCAGTTCTCAAAGTAATGGAAAGATTTCAAAATCTGATGTGATCTTTTGCCACAATGCTTTAAAAAGTGATGTTTATCTAGTGTCTGGAATTGATTTTGATTTCAGGACTTGTCATGTCCCAGCCTTTAGTTTTTGAAAGAAATACTATTCATATTGATCTTGTGTCAGGAAGCCATCGTCTGAGCAGACCCTCTGACTCCACTCAGAGTTGTGGGGGGTGGGGGGGGGAGGGTGGGGGGGTGCAAGATGCAAATGACGATTATCTGTGTGTTGATCACCATCAATCTGTCAGTGAACCCTTTTTGAAGTGGACCTGGTCAGTCCCAGGTGTGATATGAGTCTATTGACGATTATAAATGTACTTACAATTGGGTGAGATTCCACAATGATGAGAGGAGAATTCTGTTCTTGTAACAAGGTTCTTCCAAAACAAAGGTTAATTATGTGATCATGTGACTTGTATCAACCCTCTTGATTTTAATTTTATGGCTATATCGAATAAATCTAAAATTGCCTGTTGGTTTCCCTCGTGGGGTATTTTTATACCACATTAACACAGTACAAATGGAGATAACTATAGTAAAGACAATATCCCTGAATTTGATCTTGCAACGTAGAGTGGCTTGTGCAATACCAAAGGCATGCAAGTTTGTTAGAGATACCATCCTAAGGTGTTTAACATAATATCTACGATGTTAAAGCAGGACCCCACGTCCCATGTTTTGTTCTCATGGTCCCTCCTCTTGTAAGATCAATTTCTTCAATCCCTGAAAATAAGGTACCCCTGAGATGAACAAACAATTGGAGGAAGTCTCTCATTCCACAGCCCTGGAAACATAGAGTCCACAAGCACCACCAGCAGAAACAGATTGACCTAATCTGTAGGCCTGAAAATTAAAACTGAGTTGAGAATGGAATGATGATGAACAATGCCACATGATATCTACTGGAAATCTTTAATGATACATTGGTTAAACATTTTTAAAAAGGCAGTTCAGTTCATGTGGACCTGTTTCGCAGGAGAAATTACTCTGTCCATTGTGTACAGTGACACTGTTAACGCAATTATGAATATTTCTGCAAGTTTTTCCATTTTCATTAAACGTCTATCCAGTGAAAATCGTAATGCATTTGTTGTGTCACTACTGAGCAAATCTGTGCCCTGGAAGTGGTATGGTAAGGAAAATTAGTAATTTCTTTAAAATGTCTGTGGAATCTGTAATTATTTTCATGAACGTTTGAAAAGGACTCTTAAGAGTTTGCATCAATTCTAACTTTCTTAGCTAATAAGAAATATTGGTCCATGTGACTTGACGAGCCTTGACCAGAAAGCTGCGCCAATTGAAAAGAAGTTGAGAAAGAGGCCATGTGACTGGCAGACACAAAGGAGAGTTTCAGCCTCAAAGGAGAGATACAGACATTGCGAAGGTGATCAGCTCACATGATGCAGACACAAAGAGATGGCAGTCAGAAACTGGAAAACAGAGAATTTTGATGAGGAGAAGATGCAAGTCACTCTCAGAAAGAGATCCGCTTTTCTGGTTGGCAGAAAAATAAACAAGCAGCTCTTGGAGAGTTTGACAAAGGGCCATCTGGACTTGAAACATTAGCTCTTTTCTCTCCCTACAGATGCTGCCAGACCTGCAGAGAATTTCCCACATTTTCTCTTTTGGTTTCAGATTCCAGCATCCACAGTAATTTGCTTTTAACTCTTGGTGATTACTGTGCAGCTGGCTAAAAAGATTTAAAACCTGAAAACTGTCTGAATTGCTTGAAGATGCGAAAGAGCTTGGTGTTTTCTCAGAATAGGCCAAAACCATGAAGTGGGGTGTTATTGGTTCATCAATTGAAAAGGAATTCTGGAAAGCTACATTATCAAGTGTGTTGTGACCTGAGGGAGAGAGGGTTCGTAGAACTGTGCATTGCTTTTGATAATCGTACGTATAAACCTTGGGTGAGAGCTGTTGTTGAATAGGAGTCCTGATCTATCCTTTGCATATTATGGAACAGTAAAGTACTATGTAATGCCATACATGCTGAAGGGGAATGCTTGTAAGATGTATCAGTTGTATTGACTGTTTAAATGGAAATGTACTTTTTTATTTGCAGTATCATTCATCAGTTAATTCATGCTTAATTTATGTTGGTTTTGATTTGCGTTGAAGTAGCAGTTACAAGAAGTGAAAGTTTATTGGTAATTTCTTTTTTGGGTGTTAATTTAGAAAATGTGGTTATTTTGGTTTGAGGTCTCTCACAGGGGTTGTAACTCTATACACAACAATCAGAAAAATTATTTTTCCATTTCTTTCAATAAATGACTAGATTTTATGATGCTCATAACAGAAAACCTACTTTAACCTGTCAATAGTTTTGACTACTCCCCCTTGATGAGGCTGACAACTTTAAAATGGTATGATTGCTGTATTGATTACTTGTGTTCTTGACATGGACATTAAATAATGAGAGTGAAGTATCTTTGGACAGCATAATATCTGCTTCAATGAAGAAAAATGTGACATTTGCTTGCACCCGCAGGTGGTTTCACCATTTGATGTTCATTTCATGCTCTGATGTAGAGCGTCAGTAGTACAGTTTGTCTAGACAAGCCAAATGCTGTACTTGATAATATGGCTAGAAATTATCATAAGATCACAGAATTCTACACAAAATGGTCTTGTGATTATTAACAGTATGCCTTAGGCAAGGCTTAAATACAAGTTGCATTGTGACTGGCTAAGAATTATTTTTCTTGGGTCATTATTACCCACTTTTTTATTTGAAAGAATTTTAAAGCATGGAGTTAATCCTATCAGCAAGATTGTCTGGAGAATCCGGAAGGTTGGGTTGTTTTTTTTCCAGCACAATTTGAGCAATTTCAAGCGCAGGTAACATTCCGTGCAAATCAAGTTTGTGTGATCTTTTGTGCCTGCTTAAAAAAATATTGTGCTCGAAGTTTCCACCCACAAAACGTGCCACACTCCCAGATCGATTTAATCACCAGTGCAACTTTTCACTAATTGTGCCAAGCTTAAAGAAGGCTCTTAAAATTAAGCCTTTTTCAAAGCTCAACACATTTTAGAAGCTTTTTTTTCTAAATTGCTGAAGAACTGAATTATGTGCTCTATTTTATCTAACAACAATTCTGTAATAAGATCACTTTCAAATATTTAAAATAGGATTCAAAGCTAGTGGACTAAAAACTGTCATTAAATGTTTATTTTTTTGTGATAAACCATTTTCAGCTGTATTAATTAAACTACTGCAGGTGACCAAAGATGCACTTGATCAGTATAACTACAAATACCTACAGCACAAAATTAATTTGCAGTCGCTGACTTTTTCTGCTGCTTAATTACTTGTAACGTACTGTAATTCATGCAAATATATCACTTAACATAAATGAAAGAACATGTGTCACAATCCCAGTTGATGTTATAACTGGACGGGAAGATTCCAGAATGGAACCTGGCTCAAAAGACCTTAACTTCTATTTTTTATAAAACGTGTAAAAAGAGTAACAGGACCACTCATTAGTTTTAACAAGAAAAAAACATTTATTAAACATTTAAAAATTGGATTATGATACAATACACCTTTCCTCCCCCCTTATCTTAACAATTATACACAGGTTTTAGGATTAACAGGGATTACAAAGTACAGCTTAATCGAAAATATCAACACAACTCCTTTTAAGCACGCAAGATGACTGGACAAATCCACTCTCCATTCAACCCCAAGGAAATGTTT
The DNA here is from genome assembly GCF_902713615.1 of Scyliorhinus canicula. Taxonomy (NCBI): domain Eukaryota; kingdom Metazoa; phylum Chordata; class Chondrichthyes; order Carcharhiniformes; family Scyliorhinidae; genus Scyliorhinus; species Scyliorhinus canicula. Next base: position 134,096,545 of record NC_052151.1, on the reverse strand, counting down.
GTGGATGATTCCTGAGAATCCCCCCCCCCCCCCCCCCCCCCATGTGAGTTTCCAAACTCCACTTACAAAAGCACGTTTTCAAATCTTCTCTCCTAATTCTGTTTTCCCTTAATGGTTTGCATTTCAAAACGCAGACCAGGTTTTCCTTTTAGACAAAGCTTCCGTTTAACAGCAAATCCAGTCCAGGAATTTACACCAACCCCTTTAGGATTTCTTTGTCTTGACTGCTGTGCAAGCTTACAATTGGTTTAACTCTCAATTCCCAGACTGTATTAAAATGCCAACAGATGTTTGATTTACCTTTGAAGGCTTGAAAGAATTGTTGGAGGGCCTAGAAGAGTCTGGTAATATGATGGTTTGTACGAAATATAGAAAATATTTTTTTCTTCAAATTGTTTTGAATGTATCTCTATGTGTGCCCCACTTTAAATTTGGTTACTGCAATTGTCCCTTTAACTCAGAACACTTTGTTTACTCTTCCTTGAATTCTTCTGAATAATATTTTGGTCTCAGTTCACTTAACTCCAGGCATTCTTCCTGTCTCAATTCCTTGATTATCTGGACTATAACTTGTACTTTAGAAAGCCTGAGATGTTCACTCCCTGAGATCCTGTTTCCAGCTGCCGCACAAATTCAGCTAAAACTAAAAGTTGTTTTTTTTATCCTTACAAGGGAGTCCAGTTGCTAAGCAAACCCTGCTAGTTTATTTATTCTCCATGCTGAAACCTTTTCGAAGCTTAATCGAATCACAGTTGAAATTGAAACCAATGCCCACACAGACACATTTGTCCAGCATGAATCTAACTAGAGGTTTTACTCTTCCGGGACAGAAACATTAAATTAAACCCACTTAAAAACTATACCTTACTTCTAATGTTTACCAATACAAATATTAACCCCTTAAAGCTACCTTTGTTTTCCTAACAGATTTATGAGGATGGCGTATTTAAAAAGATCGAATATTCTGGTGTTTTTTTTCCGAATAGAGGACATTGAGGTGGATAAAATTAATGGTCTAGGTGGAGTGACAAAGGACCTATTTCATTTAACACTGAAGTCAAGAACTGGGACATAGATTAAATTAAAGGATTAGAGCAAAGTTGAGGAGAAATTATTTCACTCAGAAGTTGGTGGGGATTTGGAACTGACTGCCTAAAAGGGTACTAGAGGCAGAAAGACTCATCACATTTGATAAAATACTTGGATATGCATATGATGTGCTCGGAAGCTAGCAGGACTGTGGACCAAGAGCTGGAAAGCATGATTAACCTAAATCGTTCTTCCTCAACCAGCATAGACACCTTTCTATGGTCAGAATTTTTAACAGCATCTGGGGACATGAGGCAGGTGAGGTGGGGCATAAAAGTGCGCGCCATGCTAGATGCTCCATGCCTGCCACATGCCCACCCATCACTCTGGATATATTTTACCCATGGTTGGGGCGGCATTGGGCAGCATGCTTGTCCACGGTCCAATTGAGGCCCTTAAATGGTCAATTAATGGCATCTTAAGAATCTTCTCACATCTCTACTGGGATTCTTCCCATAGTGGCAGACGTCTACGTCAGGTTTTCAGGCTGCTCAACAAGGGCTGTAAACCTGGTGGGAGAGATTAGGCATGAATCCTGGTCAGACATTCCTGTGTCCATCGGAGACTGCCGCCGTAGATGATCTGGTCCCCCACCATTTTACCCTGCCTTGACCAGTCACCACCTGCCCCATCAACCATCCCACCACATCTCACTGGGGTCTGCAAACCTGGCAATAAAAAAACAGTCTGACCTCATAGTCTTAGCAGTGTCTTTCATTCCTGATGACACTGCTGGGATAATAGAACTGGCAGCCACTTGATTGGCCTGAGCTCTCAAGGCAAGACTTCCTCTTTAAGGGAGAGATAGATCCCGCCTAAAGCCAATTATAGCTTTAATGGCTGTTAAGCAATTGTCTGCCGAGCCAGCCAAGTGCAGGCGACTTTAATATCGACAGCTGGTGCTGAACATTGTGCAATGATCAGTGAACATCACCAGTTATAACCTTAAAGTAGAGGGAAGATCATTGATGGAAGAGATAACAATCCTGGGGCTAGAATTTTGTCCTGAAGAACTCCTTTTACAGTAATGTTCTGGGACTGAGATAATTGGCCTCCAACAACCATAACCATCTTCTTTGTGCTCGGTCTGTCTCCACCCAATGGAAAGTTTTCCTTCTGATAGCCATTAAGTTTAAACTCAGTACCGCACTCAACCAAAAGCTGCCTTGAAGTCAAGGATAGTGTAGCCATCTAAGATGGCCACCTGCAAAGGACCATGAGAATTATGGCCAACCCAGGACTCAGACAGATACAGAGCCTATGTGTATCTGAAACACAGGTAAGCAGGCCTGATCGAAACCCCCGCTCGTTTACATTTCAATGGCCCATTCTTCCAGGACAATAGAACTTCAATCAAGCAACCAGTACAGCCACAGACTGATCGGCGCCACTGTCCTTACTCAGAAAGCCCAACTACCAAGGTCAATGACTGCTAAGGACCCGCCCAGCCACTAGGGCACCCGCCCCTTTATTGGCCGAAATCGAAGACCATGATCAGAGTCCTGTCGAATTATTGGGTCCAAGGTTAAGGACCACCCCAAAGAGCGTGAAATCCCAGAGGGATAAAAGAGAGCACAGCATGTGTTCTGTCTCTTTTCGATCCGGCCTGTGTCAACCCAATTGCAGCAGGAACAGCCAGCTAAGTTCAAGACCAACAATCGCTACCTAATGGATGAGCACAGCAGAGACAGATCCACTTTCTTCGAACATGCCAAGTGAAATCCAGATAAAGGCCTTATCCATTTGCACAGTGCCGGTCGCCTTGAAGTTAAGGAAAGGTTATTGTAGCTGATAGGTGTCGTTTAACTTGTAGTAGATATTGTGTTTGCATGTCGAGATAACTCTTGTGTATGTAAATAAACCATCTTTTGGACTAACTAACTGGTTGTGTGGTCATTTGATCGATATAAGGGAAGACTTGTGGTTTATCAACATAATTAATAGAGCAACAACAGTCACTCTCACCTCACCTCTTCAATTTAGCTCTTTGGTCCAAATTTAAACCAAGGTTGAACCAAGGTTGTGAAGGCCAGGAGCTGCTGAGTAGCTGTGACAGAACCCAAACACAGCATCAGTGAGCAGGCTATTGTTAAGGAAGTGCTGCTTGATAGCACAGAAACTTTCCATCGCTTTACTTATGATCGCGTGTAGATTATAATACTGTGGGGCGGTATTATAATTGGCTAGATTGGATTTGGTCTATATTTTTATGCTAAAGGTCATACCTGGGCAATTTTTCACGTTTTTTGCTAGATGCCAATATTGTAGCTATAGTGGAAAAACTTGGAGATGCTAGTTCTGGTGCAAATTTCTCCAATATTACTGCTGCATGTTATCAGGGTACATAGCCTTTCCAGCAACCAGTGCTAGATAATACATGGATTGAGTTGAATTGGCAGAAGTCTGAGGTCCGATTTAATGGCTGGGTTGCGCTTGGGCGAAAACGTGACGAGACTGTTAGGTCGCATGAGAGGTCAAAATTGAGAACCGCGTCGATCAGTTTGCTATCTAACCAGCCCGTTCCCATTGTTGAAATCAGGATCCTGCCATGGCATGACAAGAAACCAATAATCACCACTTAAGGCCAATCTCCATACAATGAACGGGAACAACCCCTTACCTAACGGCTTTCTGTGATCTAACTGACTCCCCATCAAGTGGTCACGCAGGTGCCAATTAGTACACCTTGTTAAAACATGAAGCTGGCGGAATGGCTGCTGTCGGGGTCCGAGGAGGTGAGGAGCCATCTTTGCGCCAAGGCAATGAGCCCGGGGGCACTGGGGTTACTGCCCCGTGCTCGGGATTTGGGGGGGGGGGTATCAGGGCCTGCTGCTCTGCCATGCCACCCCCTGGGTCTTGTGCACCCATTCTAAGGACAACCCCAGGCCCTGCCTGTCTGTCCCACTGACCGTGCAGGCTCCTGGCCACACAGCTGGGCTGAAGGCTCTTGCCAATAGTGGGTTCCTGTGGGTAGGCGTGCCATGTAGCACGTGGGGATATTGCCTAGCATTCCAATCATGGTGAAATTGGACGCTATATTTGTGGGGTGCAGAGGCAAAGTGCTGGAGAGAGTGAGGGACTTGTTTCTGGAGGGGCAGTTTGCCAACTGGGAAAAGTTGAAGGAGAAAGCAGAGCATGGGGGATCAGATGCATTTAAGCATTTTCAGGTGCGGGATTTGATTTGGCAGGCATTCCAGGAGGCACCGCTGCCTATCCTGGTGGAGAGGATACTCTCTTGTGTGGGGTCGGAGGAGGGTAGCACGTCCTGGATATATGGGCGGATCTTGGGGGAAGAACAGAGTTTGGTGGAAGAAGTGGACAGGTGGAAGGAGGAGCTGGGACCCATTTTGGAGGAGGAGATATGGAGTGAGGCCCTTCGCAGGGGCTGGTTTAGCTCACTGGGCTAAATCGCTGGCTTTTGAAGCAGACCAAGCAGGCCAGCAGCACGGTTTGATTCCCGTACCAGCCTCCCCGGACAGGCGCCGGAACGTGGCAACTAGGGGCTTTTCACAGTAGCTTCATTGAAGCCTACTCGTGACAATAAGCGATTTTCATTTTCATTTCATTTCATCCTGTGCAAGGCTTAGTCTGATTCAGCTAAAGGTGGTGTTTAGGGCACACCTCACCTGTTGATTTGGATGCAGGCGACATCGCCTAGCGCTGCAGCATGGATGGGTGATTTGATGCCATTTCTGTATCTTGAGAAGGTCAAGTTCATGATGAAGGGTCGATCGATGGGTTCTATTGTAAATGGCAGCTATTTATACTGCACTTTTAGCAGCTGGTCACTTAGCTGTTAGTGGGGTTGGGGGTGGGTATGTAGTTCTGGGTGGGGGGGGGGTGTTGTTTTTATCTTTTTTGTTTTTACATTGCTCTTGTTCTTATGTATTATTGGATTGTAGTTTGTAGCAAAACAGCAAAAATTTGATTAAATATTTTTAAACTCCGAGGTCCCAGGTTCGATCCCGGCTCTGGGTCACTGTCCGTGAGGAGTTTACACATTCTCCCCGTGTTTGCGGGGGTTTCACCCCCACAACCGAAAGATATAGACTGTCTGTGCGGAGTCTGCACGTCCTCCCCGTCTGTGCGTGGGTTTCCTCCGGGTGCTCCGGTTTCCTCCCACAGTCCAAAGATGTGCGGGTTAGGTGGATTGGCCATGCTAAATTTCCTGTAGTGTCCTAAAAAGTAAGGTTAAGGCGGGGGGTTTGTTGGGTTACGGGTATAGGGTGGATACGTGGGTTTGAGTAGGGTGATCATTGCTCGGCACAACATCGAGGGCCGAAGGGCCTGTTCTGTGCTGTACTGTTCTATGTTCTATATGGCGGTGAGGTGGATTGGCTACACTAGATTGTAGATTGCCTCTTAATTGAAAAAAAAATGAATTGGGTACAATAAATTTGTTTTAAAAAATAGTTATCAACTAACATTACAGCTATCAGGGTGAGGCTTGCACAGGGTAAAACCTGAAAAATAATGGTACCAACAACCAGCCCCTCATCCACATCCAACTTTTAATATAAAAGGATAGAGGGAAAAGGAAAACCAGCACCCATCCACAAACAACCCCCAAAACTACAAACAACAAACTTGCACAGAAACCCCTCCGCCGCACCCCCCCCCCCCCCCCCAAAGCAATTCCCCAGAACCGCATCCCCTCACCCACAATACAAAATCCCACAATAAATACAGATACAGATGCCCCTAACAATTAACATATTAGCTCACCCTCAGTCCATGATTCATTATAAACTCATCCGCTTCTTCCGGCGCATCTAAGTGTTAGTGGGAATGATTCCAAAAGAATCACTCGACACCCAGGTCTGCTCCAAACATCAAACAGTTTATTGTATTATCGTATTTCACTGGCAGGGAGCAGGCTTCTGAGAAATCCAGATACAACTCCACTGAACAAAAATTATCATCCTTTATACAATTACATAGTTAGGTAGCTCACGTCAGCCGGGCACAATCCAATCATAATGATTACACATTGATTTTTAGAACCAATAAAATTGGTTACTCGGAAGCTATGAACGACGTGATCATCTCATGGAGAACTAGGAGGTAAGTCATGGCCTCATGATGACTTCCAGACACCCCTTTCGATTGTCCTTCGGCCTTATGCATGCATGGCTCCCCTTATCTTAATTTTGTTACAGGCTGGTACTATTGTCAGCATCCAACAAGAGCAACCTTCTTAACCCGGGGGCTGCTGATCAGGGGCATTTCTGCTGAATGTGCATTTCCTGTGTATGATTGTGTGAGACAGTGGAATGTGATCAATTTAGTTAGCTAGATCCCATGATGCCTCGCAAATATTTCATTGCTAGCTATATACAGTATATTGTGCTTTTAAAATTCCATGTGGTTGATATGTTTATAGAATATTTAATGCAGATGCCTCTGCCCTGGAAACACACTTCAACAAAAGTAATAGTCTCTCTTTAAAAGTCACTCGAAGAAGGGCCAGATACACCACACCGAATTGCACATTATTTTTGTGCAACGTGGCCTTGGCCTGGTTGAGAGCCGCATGCCTTTTAGCCGACAACATTCCCACATCCTGATATATCCTGATGGAATGGCCCTCCCATCTGGAGTCTCGATGGTCCTTCGCCCACCTACGGACCCATTCCGTGTCTTGGTACCTGTGAAACCTGTTGATGATCGCCTGATCGGGGCTTCTACCGTCGCAACCGATGGGTCCAGTCTTCCCCCATCATCTTATCAAACATCTTGAACAGAAATTCTGTAGGTTTTGGGCTCTCCAGACCATCTGGCTGCCCAATGATTCTTAAATTTTGCTGTCTGGACAGTTTTCCAGATCGTCCACCTTGGCCTTTAATGCTTTATATCCTTCAACCGTCAAGGCTGTCTCCGCCTCCATGAAAACGATCCAGTCACTGTGGTCTGAAAGTGCCACCTCCACCCTTTGTATCACCGTGCCTTGCATCTCCACCTTCCGATCCATCTTCTCCAAGGCCGCATGGATGGTGGTTAGAACCCCTTCCATCACTTTCTCAAGGTCCTCAGAGACAGCCTGCCACTGCAGGCTATGCCAGCATCTTGGATGTCCACAGAGAGGCCAAAGTCTCAGCAGGAGCCTCCTCCAGTTTCTTCACCAACAAAGCTCAAGGGGTTTCTGAGGCTGACAATGCTTCTTTGCCCGACTTCTGCCTTGTGTTATATTTGTTGGGCATTACTTTTATGTGGGGACCTTATCCCACCAACTACTCGAATGCGCCCTCAAACTTCACCCATAAACTGGGCAAAAGGGGCCAAAACCAAAGTGCCCTGGCAGGAGCCACCACGTGTGCAACCGCTCACCACATAGCCACCACATAGTATTTATTGTACTTGACCCACAAATAGATTACAGGGTGTGTGGATAAATTAGGCAATTTAAAGTCCAATAAAGTTAAAGGGCATATGGTTCTTGAAGGTTTGACTTGGCTGGCTTCAGGCTGAACTCGGAGGTCCTTCTGGGTTTGACATCAATGTGGTTTAACGATGCAGAAAGACAATTTTATGTTCTTCTGAAGATAGCAGCTGCCAGCTTAATTTCTTTTTAAAAAGCCTCTGTGTGCGGCACATGGAGAGCCAAACAGAACCAACAGACAGGGTTCAAAGTTTTGGTTATGGGGGGGGGGGGGGGTTGTGGTGCGGAGGGGAGCCTTCACACTACCATCCTATCCGTTCAGTCGCAAAGAATCCCAGGACTCAGAACAACATCCAGTCTGGCTCATGCACAGAAACAAAAGTAAGCGGCAGGCCTGACGCTTGTGCTGAAATAATGTCAAAAAGACAAATTATGGGTCAGGTCCTAGAAAATGCAGGACAGTTGGTCACCCTGATTTATTCCTTTAAAGCATTATTGAAATGCCTTGCTGAACAAATTGGATTGTTACAAAGGCAAAATGCTGCAGGTGCTGGAATTCCAAAATACAAGCAGAGAGTGTTGCAAGTTGCAAATGTCAGCAGCTTAACAGCATCTGTGGAGGGAGCAACAGAGTTAACATTTCAAGTTGATAATTTTTCATCAGAAGTAGACTGTATAATGTATTTGATTGTGTTATCCTGGTCCATCAGGAAACAACCCAGATTAGTGTTTATTCTGTATGTGCAATGGTCCCTTTGTGTATGATGTTTGTGCTGAAACCACAATGTTTACAAGCCGTCAACCACATCAAAGAGAGTTAAGTGTTGTCAATTACCAGCTCAGCACTTCACCATCACGCAATAATAATAATTGCTTACTGTCACAAGTAGGCTTCAATGAAATTATTGTGAAAAGCCCCTAGTCTCCACATTCCGGCGTCTGTTCGGGGAGGCTGGTACAGGAATTGAACCCGCATTTGTTCTGCATTACAAGCCAGCTATTTAGCCCAGTGTGCTAAACTCAAGCACAAGAGAGTGATTGGGATGCATTTAACTCTTTCTTTGATGTGGCTGATGTTTGTAAACATTTTGGTTTCAGCACTTAGGCTTATTCATACATGAAGAAGCTGAATGAAGCAAGGCTCTTTGTTGATTTGTGGAAGTTGTCAATCACAGCCCACTAGCAGAAATGAATGAATAAATCTGAGGGATTTCAACACGGGTCACAGCTGTTCTCTTTCCAGGAGTGGACATGTACTTCCAGGTAGGGGATCTCTGGGGGTGTTCCTTTAGTTCGGGGTCTCTGGGGGAGATCTCCTATTTTGGGTGTCTCTGGGGGGTAGGGGTCACATCACCACATTCTTGGGGGAAGGGAGGCACCCAGAAAATCCAGGGGTGGGGGTCTGCTTTGCGATGCGGGCATGGGGGGCTGATTTGCAGTGTGTGGGGGGTATGCCCGGCTGCGGGACTTTGTTAGCGGACTGCCCGCTCAAAATGGTGGGAGAACAAACTATGTGCAATTCAGCTCTAGTGGGAGAACATAGGCCAGAATTCCCTGAGCCCGCGCCGGATCAGAGAATCGCTGGGGGCCGCGAGAATCACGCCACACCGCTCCGCCGCTGGGCTGCCGATTCTCTGCCAACCGGAGAATCGGCACCGGTTGGGGCCATTGAAAGCGCCCCCCGCGGTGATTCCCCACGCTTGACAGGCTCTGCCCACCGAGTCCCATCGGCGTAGTTTACATAAGGTTCCACCCGGCGGGACCTCAGCATTCTGGCTGCGGGGGGCGTCCTTGTGGGGGAGCTGACTCCGGTGGGGCCTCCACGTTGACCAGGCCCACGGTCAGGGGCTACCGATCAGCGGGCGCGCTAATTCGGGGCGGGGGGGCCTATGTTCCTCCATGCCGGGCCCCTGTGGGGCTCCACCATGTTGCCCGGGGGGGGCGGCGCAGAGACAGCCGTGACGCGCATGCAAGGACCCGCGCCGGCCATGTGAGGCCGGCTTTCCGCGCCGGTGCAGCGCACAGCACTCCAGCACCATTCTAGCACCCGAGGAAGGGGAGAATGACTGGGCCTGGAGGCCGTTGACACTGGCGTCAACACTTGGCCAGGATTTCGTAGAATCCCGGCCAATGTCTGCCAACAGAGAATCTTGCCCGATGTTAATTTCTTTCATTTTATCACAGTCCTTCTCCCTGATTGCCCACGCAGGCACTTTCACTAATGAACACTGACACAAAGTATTCATTTAGAACCCTACCGATGTCCTCCGACTCCACACACAAAATCACCAGTGTGGTCCTTAATGGGCCCTATTCTTTCCCTAATTATCCTTTTACACTTAATGTACTTATAAAACAGCTTGGGATTTTCCTTTATTTTAGCTGCCAGTATCCTTTCATGTCCTCTTTTTGCTCTCCTAATTTCCTTTTTAAATTCCCTTTTGCACATTCTGTAGACTTCTAGGGCTCCTGCTACTTTGGGCCCTCAATATCTGCCTTATGCCTCCCTTTTTCTGTTCATCTATTGCTTTATATTCCTTAATATCCAGGGTTCACTGGATTTGTTGGTTCCATCCTTTTTCTTGATTGGAACATGTTGGCTCTTTAATCTCCTTATTTTCTTCTTGAATGTGTCCCGATGTCACAGATTTACCTAAAAGTGTCTGTTCCCAGTCCACTCTGACCAAATCATATCTGATCTTTATAAACTGGGCTTACCCCAATTTAGAAATTTGATTTTATGCCCATCCTTTTTCATAACAATCTTGAATCTAATGGATTTATGATCGCTGTCTGCAAAAGGCTCCCCCACTGATACTTCAACCACTTGCCCGGCTTTGTTGCCTAAAAGAAATTAAGACCGCGCCCTCTCTGCTCGGACCTTCTACGTACTTGTTTAAGAAGTTCTCCTGGATGCATTTTAAGAATTCTGCTCCCCCTACACCTTTTACAGTATGACTACCTCAGTTAATATTGGGGTATTTGAAATCTACCACAATCACTATCCTAATACTTTTACATTTTGCCTACATATCTGCTCTTCTATTTCTCGCGGACTGTTAGGGGGCTATAGAACACTCTTAGCAATGTGATGAGGAAAGCAAGTTTTTGCAATTTCCTTTCAGGTTACAGAAATATAGTATTTCCAGCTAAGTTTTTGGCTTTTGTATTGTACTGCAAATCTAAAAGAACATAATTAATATGCAAGTTAACGAGTAATGGAACAATTTGATGCAGTTAACATGTAAATTGCTGACAAAGCATATCTGTCTATTAAGTTGATGTGTTTTCTTTTAAAATGTTTACTTAAAGCTTTTTATTCGCAACTTTCACTGTACCTTTCTGTACTAGATCCTTATTGACAAGTGAATTCAAGTATTTTGCAATACATGCGTGATATTTTAACATTTAATTAAATTTGCAGCCAGTCTGACAGATATTTTAACTTGAGTAACTGAGCAAAGTTGATGAATTTATTTTTATGTGTAGGAAGCTGTGCGTCTACCGTGCTCCATATTTTTGATTACAATAAAATATATTTTGGGAGAAATGATGTGCACTTGCCAATGTAAATATGGACTTTAAGAAGGTGCATAGTTAAATGTAGAAGTTCAACTGATTCATCCCATGTGATAAAGAGTGTTGAATGAAACCAAGTGGCACTTTCATGTTGGAAGCTCCAGAATGTTAATAGCCTGGAGTACCAGCTGATTAACACAGTATGTATAAATTCTCCTGTTATTCTTTCGCAACTGTGGTGGCGGATGAAGGTCTGAATGGGGTCAGGGGGAGGAGGGAAGTGCAGCTGGAACAAAAAAAATGCCACTGCACTGTTTTAATGAATCGAAATGTGATTATTATTGGTACATCTACTGCTGTAATAAATTAACGTTCTTAGTGACACTTGGAATGTTAAGAGGTGTTAATGACAGAGGTGAAAAGACATGTGTTGATTGAGCTATATTTTTCCTGCTGGTAGATTTTCAAGGGTAAAAGAGCAGTGCCTTGTGACAAAATGTCTGAAACGTTGTCATGGATTGAACAAGAGGTTTATTTAATATAATTCCTCATGTTTAAAGAATTGTACTCTGGTATTTTCTTTACGATAATTGTTGCAGATTTAAAGATGCTTCCCGACTTTTTCAAGTCAAGTAACATGGAGCATAGTTTCTGTTTATTGCTTGTCTAAAATTAGCTTAACTATAATGATGTTACAGTTTTCCTCTTCAATTCCCCTAAATTTCTAAAATATTGTGACAGGCTTCATGTTGAATTGGAAATATTTGTACAACAGTCCTCAAAATGTAATTGTGATAACTTTGAACAGAGTTTGTTCTTGATGTTTCTCTCTTACAAAGTGTGAATCCTGATGGTAATTATTTTCTTTCCTTTTTGTGCAGCACTGTTTTTCGTGAAGTACCTTTGTTTCTTTTAGTCCAGAAGCTCTCCGGTTAGCTGCAAGAGGGATGGGTTGTCAGGCGGCTAGGGGAAGAGATTGTTGGCAGAGTCTACTTACCCTATTCTAAATTTAATAATTTACAAATAGTTATTGGTTACTAGAACTTTGTTTCTCATTTAATTTCCAAATTTCTTCCTGAACAGAGAGCGCTGATTGTTGTTTTTGGGAGGTGGAGAGTGCAAAGTTGAAGCCGAGTCACTTCTAAGTGGAGAAACAATCATTATCTTATTGGATATGCATATTCTCCCACAACTGAACAGCAATCAATATTTGGATCAAGTATGATATTTGTCCTGCCTAGCATATTTGGGCCCCCCTGCATCTGCGCAAGGACGGCCTCAGTCATCAGAGCAGTATCCAATGTGTGTGCCACCTTTAAAGGGGCTGATGATTTGTCTTCAGCCGTGGAAGTGTCCTGAGAGGAACCCCTACTACCTGAGGCCTGCTCTATTTGCTCTTTGAGGCCTTATGTTAACTCCTATGGTTGCATAGAGTGGTTGAGCCTCTGGCTGTCATACATGCTGTTCCATTTCGTGCACTCCACTGACTTCATGGATGAGGCCATGCTCTGGATGTCTTCTCACAAGTCATACATGCAGCTGCAATTTTAAAAAGCACCCTTTAAAATGTGGATAGCTAATGAGGCACTGCTGAGATAGCGACTAGGAAAGGAAGGACCATCCCACGCTTCAGCAGTGCCTCCCTTGAGGCTCCTGTGGAAATAATCCACAAAGGAAGCTGGTATACTTGTCAGTAGATGGGAAGAAGAGGCCATCTGTAATAGCCAAAAAGGCATGAATTGATGTGCCGGAAGTGATGAGCAGCTGAGGAGTCATTGCCAGAACCTGCATCCTGTGTAGAAATAAATGTAATGTTGTGGTCTGAATAAGTCAGTGGCATTAACAATTGGCTTCTAGAAGTTCAGCATTAAGTCAAATATATCCATTGAAATTGGAGGCCATGTTGTGGATCCATGTGCGCGGCTATATCAAATACCAATGTGAGCATTGAGGCAGTCTCTCATCATGCACTAAAGGCCCATGCTCAGGTGGAGAAGTGAGGAGAGTGATTCTCAGCTGCATGTTGGTGATAAGTTTTAAGAGACAGAGACTCCAGCCAATGCATAAAGTGTGAAAATCTGTTGGAGTTTGCAGAGGCAGTGAGGTCCCGTGTGTAAACGATGAAGGAGTCCATTCATGTCGTGAGTAGCTCCATACCTCTGGCAAGTAAATGCATGGGTCCTCCATTGAGAGAGTGACCTTCATAATAGAGGGACACATGGCGCGCAGAATGCTTACATTAGGACCCTTCTTCTTTAATTGCAAGGCTCGCTTTTCCCACAGCCCACAGTTGGCCATCAATGGTAGCTTACAGGGGGATATCCAGCCATCTCCCTTGCATGTCAGTGACTTGCATTTCCTCCTTGCATTGGGCCATCCACCCAATTTGCAAAATTCTGCCCCATAATTCAAAACAAAATTACTGAGGATTTAGCAATGCATAGATTAATAAGGCAACCAGCATGGATTTGTTTGCAGCAAGTCATAAATTTACAAGTTTCTTGAAGAGGTGTCTGATAGATCACAAAACCATAATAAATGGGTATGTAAATTTTCAAATGCCCAGAAGAGGCTTGTTAAAACAATTTGGGTTTTATAAATAGGACCATTGAGTAAAAAAGTAATGTACTTTCCAAAATAATGATTAGACCAAAATGTACATTATGGGGTACCTCAGGATAGTCAACCCCTCCCCCTTACGTGATATCTGACCCATCCGCTCTGCGTTGCAATGAGTACTGCACTCTCACCACTTTGTGTTGAAAAAATATACTTCTTTAGATTTTGGAGGGGACAGATTTATTGGTCTTTTGAGATTCATCGTTGTAATAGAAATAATTAACGCTGTGTATATTTGCCATTCTGAGGAATGTTTGGTAATAGTGGAGAGCTATGCAGGTGGGTAAGGCCCCGGATCCAGACGGGTACCCAGTGGAGTTTTATAAAACGTTCTCGGGGATAGTGGGGCCGGTGTTGTTGAGGATGTTCAATGAGGCAAGGGAAAGAGGGGTGTTGCCCCCGACGATGTCACAGGCAACAATTTTGCTGATTCTTACGCGGGACAAGAACCCGGAGCTGTGTGGGTCCGACAGACCTATCTCCCTGTTGAATGTAGATGCCAAGTTGCTGGCTAAAATCTTGTCCTGCAGGATCGAGGATTGTGTTCCAGATGTTATTGGGGAGGACCAGACGACCAGGGGTTTGTGAAGGGCAGGCACTTAGTGGCCAATGTAAGAAGGCTGTTAAATGTGATCATGATTCCACCGGGAGGTAGGGAGGTGGAGGTAGTGATCACAATGGATGCAGAAAAGGCTTTTGATCGGGTAGAATGGGGCTATCTGTGGGAGATACTGGGACGGTTCGGATTCGGGTGGGGCTTTATTGACTGGGTCAGGTTATTGCATCAGGCTCCTGTGACAAGTATATGGTCGAAAAGGATAACATCGGACTATTTTAGACTGCACAGGGGGACGAGACAAGGATGCCCCCATGCCCCCTCTCCCCACTGTTGTTTGTGCTAGCTATAGAGCCGTTGGCAATTGCTCTGAGAGCCTCGAGAGGCTGGAGAGGACTGGTCGGGGGGGGGGGGGGGGGGGGAGCACAGGGTTTTGGACTATGCGGATCACCTGCTTCTGTATGTTACGGACCAAATAGGGGGGATGGAAGAAATCATGAGGACTCTAGGGGACTCTAAGCATAATATGGGAAAGAGTGAGATGTTTGTGGTCCAGGCGAGGAGACAGGAGAAGCGACTGGGAGAGCTGCCGGTTAGGTTAGTAGAGGGAAGCTTTAGGCACCTAGGCATCCAAGTGGCGCTGGAATGGGACCGGCTGCATAAACTGTATCTGGCCCGGCTGGTGGACCAAATGAAGGATGATTTTCGGAGATGGGACACCCTTCCGTTGTCTCTGGCTGGGAAGGTGCAAACCGTGAAGATGACGGTCCTCCCGAGATTCCTATTTGTATTTCAGTGTCTCTCCATCTTTATTCCGTGGTAATTTTTAAAGCGGGTCAACAGAATGATCACGAGCTTCGTCTGGGCGGGCAAGACCCCGCGAGTAAGGAAGGTAATGCTTGAGTGGAGTCGGGGAGAAGGTGGGCTGGCACTGCCAAATTTTAGTAACTATTACTGGGCGACTAATATAGCCATGATCAGGAAGTGGGTGCTGGGGGAGGGGTCGGCATGGGTGCGTATGGAGGCGGCTTCATGTAATGGCACCAGTTTGGGGGCGTTGGTAACTGTGCCTCTGCCGTTCCTGCCGGCACGGTACTCCACCAGTCCAGTGGTGGTGGCAGCCCTGAGAGTTTGGCGCCAGTGGAGGCGGTATGTGGGAGCAGTGGGAGCATCGGTCAGGGCCCCAATCTGTAATAATCACCTGTTTGCCCCGGGGAGTATGGAAGGGGGGTTCCGGTTATGGCGGAGAGCAGGGATTGAGAGGATGGGGGATATGTTCATAGAGGAGAGCTTTCCGAGTATGAGGGCGTTGGAGGAAAAGTTTGGCTTGGCGAGGGGAAACAAATTCAGGTATCTGCAGGTGCGGGACTTCCTTCGTAAACAGGTGTCAACCTTCCCGCTTCTACCGCTAAAGGGGATTCAGGACAGGGTAGTTTCCAGAGGGTGGGTAGGAGAAGGGAGCATCTCGGACATAAGGAGCTTATGGGGTCGGAGGAGACGCAGGCCGAGGCGCTGAAGCGCAAGTGGGAGGAGGAGCTGGGAGGAGAGATAGGGGATGGTCTATGGGCAGACACGTTGTGTAGAATCAACACGTCCGCAACATGTGCCAGGCTCAGCCTGATACAATTTAAGGTTGTTCACTGGGCTCACATGTCAGTTGCCCAGATGAGCAGATTCTTTGGGTTGGAGGACAGGTACGCAAAGGGAGGGCCGGCGAACCATGTCCACATGTTTTGGACATATCCATAGTTTCGGGGATTTTGGCAGGGGTTTGCAGACATCATGTCCATGGTGTTAAAAACAAGGATGGCGCTGATTCCAGAGGTTGCGATTTTTGGGGTGTCAGAAGACCCAGGAATCCAGGAGGAGAAAGAGGCAGATGTTCTGACCTTTGCTTCCCTGGTAGCCCGGAATCGGATACTATTAGCATGGAGGGACTCAAAGCACCCGAAGTCGGAGACCTGGCTATCGGTCATGGCTAGCTTTCTCTGTTTGGAGAAAATCAAGTTTGCCTTGAGAGGGTCACTGTTAGGGTTCGCCCGGAGGTGGCAGCCGTTCGTCACCTTCTTTGCGGGAAATGAATCGTTAGCAGATTGGGGGGGGGATTGAGTAGTTTAGATTAGAGTAGGGGGTCAATAAGGGAGGGACCTGTACGAGAGGTAAGTGGCTTTTGCATTATGTTTATGGTTTCATGTGTATTCTTTATTTAGTTGTTGTTACTGGACCAAAAATACCTCAATAAAGAATACCTTAAGAATGTAAGGGTGTCTAAATTACTTTTAATGGAAGACTATTTCAGAAGTCTGGTGATAATATATTATAATGGATATAAATTACAGTACGTACCATAATAAAAAAATGCAAGTTCTGCATCAAGGAATGAATCTTTAACCCAGAGGAATTATGTGGCATCATTAAGTACTGTTGAAGTCAAAGTGCCCTCTAAGTGACTTTACAAATTTAATTCATTCAAACTGTTCAGAATTATCTTCAGTTAAAACTAGTGTGGTCGTTCATACTTGAGAAACACTTGACAAAACGTTAAAATTATTTTTTATCGCTCTCTGTTTTTAAGTCAAATTGAAATGAACACAAGTCGGTCCTTGCCTAACAACTGTAAAGTGGTGTATAGGAAGTGTAATAATCCTTTCAAATGTGGTTACTGACCTTCACTCAAGAACCCTTTACTGTTAATGTAGCATGAGTTGAACCTACCTCATGCAAACAAAGTGACTAGGTTAACAAGACCTGTAAAACAGTACAGTGGTTTTACAGTTTTAAGGAGCTCAGGCGTGAAAGTTGGTGACCCTGAACTTTTAAATGGAATGCTCTCAGCATAAATAACTTTGTGTCAGGTTTTCAGAGACCAGTGTGAATAATGTAGGTAACTGTTAACTTTTGCAACTTTCTTCTTTTAATTAACCCAGCTGTAATTTACAGTAAGAATACGTGCATGTTTAAGAGATAAAAATATATTTAGTATTAAAAAATGAGGAATATGACTTTTACACTGTGACTGAGAAACTATTAAATCACAAATGATGAAATTGGATCAGAGCGATGTTTTAGTTTTCTGTAGACCAGTGCTTCCCTGACTTTTTCCCACCGTCACTCCATTTTAAGGCTTGAAAATTGCCGTGACCCGAGGGTGCTGGCCAGGTGGAGGTTTAGAGTTGTGAGAGAGGAGGTGGAGAGCCGTGAGAGGAGGAGATGGGAGAGAGAGGCAGGAGTCCATTGCCAGAATAAATCTCTTCCGCAAGGGGCGTGGCATCATGGGACCCAGCTCATGACATTTTTTTGCACTATGTTTTTTACTATGTTGCAGTGCCGGCGGCTTCAACAGCGCTTGTCCCGTCCGCTGTCACACTCTGCGAATAATAGATAAAATTACGTCCCATGTTTCTGCTGCTATATTAGATGGTGAATTAGAAACTCTCCCAGTGCTTCCAAGGTAGGTCGTGAAAGAGGTGCCAATAGCTTCAAGAGGCTGGTAGTGCTACATTTGGAATTGAAAGCACTTAATTAAAATTATGCTTCTTTCTCTTTGCTAATTATGACATGAATTGAGCCTTCAAGAAGCCCAAGAAGGCTTGGCAGATAAAATGTCCACCTGTTTTCGTTACAAGGAGGCGTCTTCCCCACACTTGAATGACTGACACTTGTTAAGCACTTAAAGTCAAATAACTAGAGGAGGAAAATCATTTTCAAATGCTTTGAAGAAGGGCCCAGAAAAAGGAGTTGTGAAACTGAAACCTGTGACGAAAAATTTGCAGTAAAACTGAACATTATGGTAATTGGTAGGTCAACCTACCTCAGATAAATTGTTGTTTGCATCTTGCACTCTGTGCTTTCAGTTTCCCTGAGAGTAGTAGGTAAGAGTCAGTTACATTGTCAAGGGCAGTCACTATCATAAGTTCATGAGAGCCTGTCACTCAGATAATATGCAGTTAAATGTGGGGAAAAAATTACCCTGTTGTGTCAAGACTTGTGACCTAACCCCATTGATTATACTCACTCACATTCTGCCCTGATTCTAGTTCAGTGAAAAGTTAGACAACAGTTCTATTAATATAGTTCCTACAGCTATTCTGTATCTTATATTGCCATTCTAGTTGCTCCACACCATCCAGGGCAAAGCAGCCCGTTTGATTGCTCCCCCTTCCACAAGCATTGAAACCCTCCACCACCAACGAACAGTGGCAACCATGTGCATCATCTACAAGATGCACTGCAGTAACACGCCAAGGTACCTCAGACAGAACCTTCCAAACCCACGACCACTACCATCTAGAAGGACAAGAGCGAGACTTCCGGTGTGCATCATGCAGTGAGTGTGCACACATAGGCAGCTCCTGCCTAAGGTTGCAGAAAAGAGCTCTTTTTTGGGCAGCACGGGTGGAATTTCGATGAAAAGGCGTGGGTGAAGGTTCAAGGAGTATTTTCCCCCAGGAATAGGATGTTTCTTGGTTATCAGACCCTCAGAAACAGTGCAAGATTTGTCTGAACAGCAGCAAACGAAAGCCTCTGCAAGCATGCAAGCGGGGGAAGGGCCAGCTTATAGCTCTCAAGCTGACCTGAGGGCCTTTATGAAAGCTGAATTCTAGCAGCAGAGGGAAGAACTGTGAAGAGATCTCACCAAGGCCATTGAAGAAGCGGAGACGGACTTCCGGTAGCGGTGATGCGGAGCTAAGCCGCACGTTCAGTGGCTCCCACTATTTTCGGACTTTGGGGCTCTTTTAAGGGCTCGTAGTGGTGCTGTTTGGACTTTTCCCCGTGTGGGAACACTCCTTCTCTACCGGTGGATGGCCTGGACTAGGAGTGGAGCGGTCAGAAAATCAGCTTTGTAGTTGCGGCTAAGCTGCACCGCAGCCTCCGCTACTTAAGGACTTTTGGGCCGATTTGAGGGCCTCAAAAGGAGCTGTCTCTACGAATCCCGGTGGGGGAAGGTGTCTAGAGGAGCATTCCCCATAATTAATGGTGCTCACCCGGAGTGGGGCAAAGGAAAAAGCTGCAGCAGCTCCCCAAGAAAAGCGGGGGAAGAAGGACAAAATGGTGGCCGGCGGAACACCCGAGGACTGGTGGAAGTGGGCGCAGGAGCAGCAAGCCTCTCTTCTGTGCTGTTTTGCGGAGCTGAAGGCTGAGTTGCTGGACTCCCTGAATGCGACTACCAACAAGCTGCTTGGGGCTCAGGCGGCTCAGGAGGTGTCCATTCGGGAGTTGCAACAGCAGGCCGCTGAGCGGGAGGAGGAGGCCGTGGTCCTCGTGGGGAAAGTGGAGTTGCACCAGGCACTTCACAAAAAGTGGCAAGACCGCTTGGAGGAGCTGGACGTTCGCATGAGGCGAAAGAATTTGAGGATCCTGGGCCTGGCGGAGGGGCTGGAAGGGTCGGATCTCCCGTCGTACATGACCACGATGTTGAGCTCGTTGATGGGAGCGGGGTCCTTCCATTTGCCCCTGGAGCTTGAGGGAGCTCACAGAGTGCTGGCCAGGAGGCCTAAGGCAAATGAACCCCCGCGGGCGGTGCTGGTGCGGTTCCATCGATTTAGTGACCGGGAGTGTGTGCTGCGCTGGGCCAAGAAAGAGAGGAGCAGCAAGTGGGAGAATTCGGTAGTGGGAATCTAACAGGACTGGAGTGCGGAGGTGGCAAAGCGGCGGGCCGGGTTCAACCGGACGAAGGCGGTGCTACATGCCAAGCAGGTCAGATTTGGAATGCTGCAGCCTGCGCGTCTGTGGGTGACATATAAGGATCGGCACCACTACTTCGAGTCCCCGGAGGAGGCGTGGGCCTTTGTACAGGCGGAGAAGCTGGACTCGAACTAGGGTCTGGGGACACACTATGGCCGCTGCTGTTTTTGCTTTTGCTGTTCTTCAATTTTGACACGTGTTTTTTTTATGCTGGTTTTCTTTTTGCTCTGTTTCCGGGTGGGTTTGTCTGTTGGGTGTTGGTGTGGGGTATGTGGGGAACGTTGGGGGTATGTGCTTTATATGTTCTCTTCTGTACGGGGCTGGGGGTTGGGGTGAAACTGGATATTGAGGAGCTGCGTCAGAAGGGTGGGGTGTGGAAGTGTGAAAGCGCGGGCTTTCCTCTGGTTGTCCGCGCTACGGGGCAGGGGGGCGGAGCTGGAGGTGGGGGCGTGGCCTCTACTGGTTTTCTTTCCCGCGCTGAAGCGGTGCCAAGGAGGTGTGGCAAGACGGGGATGACCCCATGCCGGGAGGAGATGGGTTTTGGCAGGAGCTGCCGGGTCAGCAGAAGTCAGCTGACTCACGGAAGTACCATGGAGGGTGCGTCGTGGCTAGGAGGGGTCCTAGCCTGGGGGGGTGGGGGGGGATACCGGGTTGCTGCTGGAATGGCCAGGAAGGAGTTGGCGTGGGCCAGGGGGGTAGAGGAGAGGCGTTATCGCCATGGGGAACGGGTCAGGCGGGGCGAGCTGGCCTGGGGCGAGCAGTCGATAAGCTATGGCTAGCCGGCGGGGGAGGGGGGCGGGTTGCCCTCTGATCCGGCTGATTACCTGGAACGTGAGGGGGCTGAATGGGCCGGTTAAGAGAACTAGGGTAATTTCTCATCTGAAGGGGCTGAAGGCGGACGTGGCTATGCTCCAGGAGACCCACTTGAAGGTGGCGGACCAGGTTCGTCTGAGGAAGGGGTGGGTGGGGCAGGTTTTTCACTCAGGATTGGACGCGAAGAACCGGGGGGTGGCGATTCTAGTGGGGAAGAGGGTGGCGTTTGAGGCGGCTGAGGTGGTGTCGGACAAGGAGGGCAGATATATTATGGTGCAGGGTAGGCTGCAGGGAGAGAAGGTGGTGCTGGTTAATGTATATGCCCCGAATTGGGATGATGCCGGCTTCATGAGGCGCTTGTTGGGACGCATTCCGGACCTGGAGGCAGGGGGCCTGATCATGGGGGGAGACTTTAACACAGTGCTGGATCCCCCACTGGACCGGTCCAGTTCAAGGACGGGTAGGAGACCGGCGGCGGCCAAAGTACTGAGGGGGTTTATGGACCAGATGGGAGGGGTGGATCCCTGGAGGTTTGGGAGGCCGAGAGCGCGGGAGTATTCCTTTTTCTCCCATGTCCATAGGGTCTATTCCCGAATAGATTTTTTCATCCTGAGCAGGGGATTGATCCCGAAGGTGCAGGATGCAGAGTATTCGGCCATAGCAATTTCAGACTATGCTCCGCACTGGGTTGATCTGGAGATGGGGGAGGCGCGGGACCAGCGCCCGCTCTGGCGCCTGGATGTGGGGCTGCTGGCTGATGAGGAGGTGTGTAGGAGGGTCCGGGGAAGTATTGAGGGGTATCTTGATACCAACGACACGGGGGAGGTCCGGGTGGGGATGGTCTGGGAGACTCTGAAAGCAGTGATCCGGGGGGAGCTGATCTCCATCCGGGCCCATAGGGAAAGGAGGGAGAGGAAGGAGAGGGAGAGACTGGTGGGGGAGCTCCTGGATGTGGACAGGAGATACGCGGAGGCACCGGAGGAGGGGTTGCTGGGGGAACGGCGTAGTTTGCAGGCCAAATTTGACTTGTTGACCACCAGAAAGGCGGAGACACAGTGGAGGAGGTCGCAGGGCACGGTATATGAGTATGGGGAGAAGGCGAGCAGGATGTTGGCGCATCAGCTCCGCAGGCGAGATGCGGCTAGGGAAATTGGTGGAGTGACGGATAGGGGTGGGAATGTAGTGCAGAAGGGGACAGAAGTAAATGGGGTCTTTAGGGACTTCTACGAGGAACTGTACCAGTCAGAACCTCCGATGGGGAGAAGGGGGATGTAGAGCTTCATGAACAGGCTATGGTTCCCAAGGGTTCAAGAGGAGCTGGTAGAGGGGCTGGGGGCGCCGATAGAGTTGGAGGAGCTAGTCAGGGGGATTGGACAAATGCAGTCAGGTAAGGCGCCGGGGCTGGATGGGTTCCCGGTGGAATTTTATAAAAAGTATGTGGATCTGGTGGGTCCCCTGTTGGTGCGAGCCTTCAATGAGGCATGGGAGGGGGGGGGGCTTTGCCCCCGACGATGTCGCGGGCACTGATCTCTCTGATCCTAAAGCGGGATAAGGACCCCTTGCAGTGTGGATCATACAGGCCTATCTCGCTCCTCAATGTTGACGCTAAGTTGCTGGCGAAGATCCTGGCCACCAGGATAGAGGACTGTGTGCCAGGGGTGATACACGAGGATCAGACAGGATTTGTCAAGGGACGGCAGCACAACACGAATGTGCGGAGACTGCTAAATGTTATTATGATGCCGGCAGTGGAGGGGGAGGCGGAGATAGTGGTGGCGCTGGATGCGGAGAAAGCGTTTGATAGAGTTGAGTGGGGGTACCTGTGGGAGGTGCTGGAGCGGTTCGGATTCGGGGAGGGATTCATCAAATAAGTGAGGCTGCTCTACGCGGCTCCGATGGCAAGTGTAGTTACCAATGGAAGGAGATCGGAGTACTTTAGGCTCTACCGTGGGACCAGGCAGGGGTGCCCCCTGTCCCCCTTGCTCATTGCACTGGCGATTGAACCTTTGGCTATGGCGTTGAGGGAGTCAGGGAGATGAGGGGTCTGGTGCGGGGTGGGGAGGAACATCGTGTATCGCTGTATGCGGACGACCTGCTGTTGTATGTGGCGGATCCAGAAGGGGGAATGCCGGGGGTGATGGAGCTGTTAGTGGAATTTGGGGGCTTCTCAGGCTATAAGTTAAATTTAGGCAAGAGTGAGGTATTTGTAGTACACCCGGGTGATCAGGAGGAGGGAATTGGGAGACTCTCGTTTAAGAGGGCAGTGAAGAGTTTCAGATACCTGGGGGTGCAGGTGGCCAGGAGTTGGGGGACTCTCCATAAGCTTAATTTTACCAGGCTGGTGGAACAGATGGAGGAGGAATTTAAAAGGTGGGACATGGTGCCGCTATCGTTGGCGGGTAGAGTGCAGTCCGTCAAAATGACAGTTCTCCCGAGGTTCTTGTTCCTTTTTCAGTGTTTGCCCATCTTTATCCCTAGGGCCTTTTTTAGAAGGGTGACCAGCAGCATCATGAGCTTTGTTTGGGCGCATGGGACCCCGAGGGTGATGAGGGTCTTCTTGGAGCGGGGTAGAGATGGGGGGGGCTGGCGTTACCCAATCTCTCGGGGTATTATTGGGCGGCCAATGTGTCGATGGTGCGCAAGTGGGTAATGGAGGGGGAGGGGGCAGCATGGAAACGGATGGAGAGGGCGTCCTGTGGAGATACAAGCCTGGGGGCCCTGGTAACAGCGCCGTGGCCGCTCCCTCCTACGAGGTATACCACGAGTCCGGTGGTGGCGGCTGCCCTCAAGATTTGGGGGCAGTGGCGGCGACATAGGGGAGAAGTGGGGGGCTCGATGGAGGCTCCGTTAAGGGGGAACCATAGGTTCGTCCCGGGGAACATTGATGGGGGATTTCAGGGTTGGTACAGAGCGGGCATCAGACAGCTGAGGGACCTGTTTATTGATGGGCGGTTTGCGAGCCTGGGGGAGTTGGAGGAGAAATTTGGGCTCCCCCCGGGGAACATGTTCAGGTATCTGCAGGTAAAGGCATTTCCTAGGCGGCAGGTGGAGGGATTCCCTTCGCTTCCCGCGAGGGGGGTGAGCGACAGGGTGCTTTCGGGGGTCTGGGTCGGAGAGGGGAAGATATCTGATATCTACAAGGTTATGCAGGAGGCGGAGGAGGCGTCAGTAGAGGAGCTGAAAGCTAAGTGGGAGGGGGAACTGGGGGAACAGATCGAAGACGGGACATGGGCTGATGCCCTGGAGAGGGTTAATTCTTCCTCCTCGTGTGCACGGCTTAGCCTCATCCAATTCAAGGTGCTGCACCGGGCCCACATGACTGGGACGAGGATGAGTAGGTTCTTTGGGGGTGAAGACAGGTGTGTCAGGTGCTCAGGGAGTCCAGCGAACCATGCCCATATGTTCTGGGCATGCCCGGCACTGGAGGAGTTCTGGAAGGGGGTGGCGAGGACGGTGTCGAGGGTGGTGGGATCCAGGGTCAAGCCAGGATGGGGACTCGCGACTTTTGGGGTTGGGGTGGAGCCGGGAGTGCAGGAGGCGAAAGAGGCCGGTGTGCTGGGCTTTGCGTCCCTTGTAGCCCGGCGAAGGATCTTGCTACAATGGAAGGATGCGAGGCCCCCAAGCGTGGAGACCTGGATCAATGACATGGCGGGTTTCATTAAGCTAGAGAAGATCAAATTCGCCCTGAGAGGGTCGGTACAAGGGTTCTTTAGGCGGTGGCAACCTTTTCTCGACTTTCTGGCTCAACGATAGGGTACGGGGACAGTAGCAGCAGCAACCCGGGGGGGTGGGGGGGAAGGGGGAGGGAAAAGGTGTGGGGGACGATGACTATGTTTGTTTATTTAATTTAAATTTATCTTTAAGTTCTTCTGTTGTTCATTGGGGTTGGGGGGGGTGGGGGATGGGATACATGCGTCGATACGGTCTGGGGGTGATACAGTTATTATGGGTTATTTTGTTGCATTTCATTGTTTGTCGTTACGTTTTATATTTTCTGTAAAAAATTCCAATAAAAATTATATTTTTAAAAAAATAGAAGGACAAGAGCAGCAGGATTGTCAGGAGTGTACGTTGGGGAGCAGTACATCAGAGCCAAAATTCTAAATCATAGAATCCCTACAGTCAGAATGAGGCCATTGTGTTTGCGCTGACCCTCTGAAAGAGCAACCTACGTAGGCTCACACACCTGCCCTACCCCGTAACCCTACGTAACCGTTGGACACTAAGGGGCAATTTAGCATGATCAATATACCTAACCTGTACATCTTTAGACTGTGGGAGGAAACCGGAGCTTCCAGAGGAAACCCACGCAGATACAGGGAGAATGCACAAACTCCACACAGACAGTCACCCGTGGTTGGAATTGAACCTGAGTACCTGACGGTGTGAGGCAATAGTGCTAACTACTGTGCCACCACGCTGCCAAGTAATGTCCAGTAATTTCCCCATGTTGATAATAAAGTTCAGAATACTTGCATGTGACCACTAAAAAGGTTGTTTTGGTTATCAAATCGATACTTCAGTCACGGTTTCTGTCGATAACAAGTCACAAGGTCATTACGGAACATTTGATTCTTCCATCCAGAAAGAGTCCAAAGGCTTGCCACTGTGGAAGTCCATTTGTTCTGACATACTTTGAGAGTTTTCACAGCCCTACCTGGAAATTTACTGCACACATCTGCATTCCCTTAACTATCTTATTTAACTCCATGAGATTAACTGTCAGCCAAATGCTGGCCAAATTAAAAAACCCAGTTTCTCTAATCTTTTGTGGCAACTCAGTCTTTCATACTAAAGATCAGCTTTCTGGCTCATCTGTGCACTACCTTCAGAGCTTCCATAACTCACTTGCGTCTCAGTGACCAGGACGGGATGCAGAAGTTGAGATGTTGTTTGACCAAAGTTTGATAATTTTGACCTCTGACTTTGTGCTAGTTTTTGTAAGTGTGTATTCTATTACCTTGTGTTGACATTTATTCTGTCTTAGTTTGACATGTTAAGGAGCAATTCTAAAAAGATTCCCAGGTTTAGTCAGCTTCAACCATAGCTTTTCAACTCCATTTTTAGATTTTATAAATTGCCTATTTCTCCTTCCGTTTTTTAAAATAAAAATCAATAAATTAAACACAAATGAGAAATTCCCTTTTTCAGCAGGATTTTCATTTTTTCTATTCATCCTAGCAGAAATTCCTCTGTGAAAAGGATTGGATATAAATTGTTTGGGGGAAATGCGAGGGCTGGTGGGAGGGGGGTTGCGGTTGGTGGGGGCTTGAGTGGAATCAGCCAACCCGGAAAAAAATCAGAGACATCCACAGGTCATGCCAATAGCCTTTGTCCCAGTTGTAATAACAAGACAAAGGCCCTCCAATGCTCGCCCCAAACACCCTCTCATTCGCCATGCACTCTCCATGCAACCTCATGACCCTTCAAACTCCCAGTAGCTCCTTACAGCACCATGCCAAGGAATGTTCCTCATGCCCGCAATGCAAAGCTGTGTCCCTCCATCCCCCACCCCCCATGGCTCCTCAAGCCTCCTATGCCAAGCTATGGAACTTCCATGTTCATTGACCCACTATACATTGTATAGAAAAAATAAATTCTATAGTGACAGCAGGATGTGTGAAGAAAAAGCTTTAAAACACTCATTCATAACTTTCCACTATATTAAAAAAATTCATTTTATGACAGGCAATAACATTGTCAATCATCCATGCCCTTTAAAGTATCAATGACTGAAACCACTTAACCTTGTTTAAATAAAAAATGTGACATTGATGCAGAGATCAGAGAACCAGAGCTGTCAATCAAGCAATGTTATTCATTGGGCACAGCTGTATCAACAAGAATAATGGATGCCTGGGCATTCAGCCAAGCATACATAATGAGGCATTCCTGAGAGTCCACAAATCTTTTTACATTGCTGAAATATATGCCCCAGGGAAAACATTGCTTGAATGACAGTTCTGGCTATTTGATGTCTGCAATCAATTCACAATGCTTATTTACACAAGGTTAAGTGGTTTCAAGGTCTTGTGGTTTCTGTTGTTGATACTTTAGAGCATCTGAATGATTGACAATATTGCCTTTTAGTGGTGAAATTACTTTTTTAACATGGTGCAAAGTAATGAATGGATGCTTTTTTTAAAGCCTTTTTTACACAACCTACCATTGGTTCTATGCAGTGTATAGAGACTCAGTGGACATGGAAGTGCCATAATTTGGCATCGGGAGTATAGGAAACTTGAGGAGGGCCTTTTGATCTCACCTTCTAATAAGTCCATGCATGTAGTTTGGGGTTCACGACTCCTCTAAGGGGCCATGGACCACACTCTTTAAAAACCTAGCTTAACTCCTTGAAAATTATGAAGGAGTGGGACATGCCTGTTTCTGCAATGGAGCTGGGCAGGTCAGGAGTGTGCAAGCTTTTGACAGGAACCACCCCGCATCCTTTAAAGCCACTACCAATAAATGGACAGCCCAGGAATGGGGTCGGGAATCCTGAGATTGGTATCCACCTGCCATTTCTAAAGGGCTCCCAAGTCATCCCGACTCGGTGAAAATTCAGCTTTATCACTTGTTCTTTAAACATAGAAACAATAGAAAAGTGCAATGCATAGAAAAATGGAGCTCTGAGGCACCATTGCTTAAATTTTGTGCTAGTTAACCAGTGGCTGAAGGAGCTGAAGACAACCAAAGGTTCTATGATGGTGGAATGCAGCAATGGAACCTGTAGCTGAAACATATAGTCCTTTTGGTTTGCGGACATTTCCTTAAGACAGGAATTTAATTATTTTCTGCAGGGTTTTGGTGAGCAGCAATAAGCATTAAAGCATGTGAAGGTAATCTAATCATCTGAAATATGGGAGCTTATTTTTGTGGTGGCAAGTCTGATGCACCTCATTATGTGTAGCAACTGGCATTTGTGATGTTTTGATTATGAATCTTTACTCAGCCTGGATTTGTAATAAATTTGGTTTGTTTTATTTTATTATTAAACTGATGAACAAAAAAACATTCTGTAGTGAGAACAAAATTGGTGATGCGATGTGCCGGAGCATTGTAGGTGTGCTAATCATAGAATACCTGCAAAGCAAAAGGAGGCCATTCAGCCCTTTTGAGTCTGCACTGACCCTCCGAAAGAGCACCCTATCTAGGCCCACTTCCCTGCCCTATCTTTGTAACCCTGTAACCCCACCTAACCATCACATCTATGGATACTAATAGCCACTTCACTTAACCTGCACATCTTTGGACTCTAGGAGGAAACCGGAGCACCCAAAGGAATCCCATGCAGACATAGAGAGAATGTGCAAACTGCACATAGTCATCCCAGGTCAGAATTGTACCTGGGTCCCTGGTGCTGCTAACCACTGTGCCACCATGTTGGGTAAAACCCAGTGACAGAAAGAAATCATCTTGGATATTCATCTTGGATCATCTCTTGGATATTTTCATTGGAGATGCATTTCTCAATGTACTGGATTGTTCTTTGTAGATATCATAATTGGAAGTTAAATACTTAAAGGTTTTGAAGCAAGTTGGTATACAGAAAGTTCATGTGAAACCAGGTTTGACACTGACCTCTGTGATTTAAAAATAAACTCACTTCAAATTGTGCTGTGGATTATATCCAGCATTTTGTTCTTGTGGATCAGTTTCAGCCTTTGCCCTGTGACAGCAGCTGACGCCATTGCTTCTCATTAGGCATGGGTGGCTATGTTTAAGAAGTTCCTGTGAATTTGAGCCTCAGAAAAGAATATTTGAAAGGAACTTTTCTGTGATCTACACCTGAAGAAATATATTATTATGCACATTGCATGTGAGAAGTTAATCATTAATGCCTCGGTACATATATCCGTAATTTAACAAAGTACAACATATTTATTACATTAGAGATAAGTATAAACTTTTTAAAAATAAGTAATATCATTTTGACTAAACAGAAATTTTAGACTTCAAATCACTGTGACTCTGAAAGATCATATAATCCCTACAATGCAGAAGGAGGCTATTTGGCCCATCAAGTTTGCACTGACCCTCTGAAAGAGCACCCTATCTATGGTCAGGCTCACACGCTATCCCCATAACCCAACCTTGTGGACACTAAGGGGCCATTTAACATAGCCAATCCACCAAACTTGCACATCTTTGGACTGTGGGAGGACACCGGAGCATCTGGAAGAAAACTATGCAGACATGGGGAGAAAGTACATACTCCACGCAGTCACTCAAGTTCGGAATTGAACTCGGGTCCTTGATGCTGTGAGGCCCACTATTTTTCGGGGCCCAGGGTGCACATAGCCCTATTTTGTACACTGGGGAGTTCTGCTCGCCAGAACTCCCCGGTGTACCGGGAGATCGGGTCGCGATTTAAAAATGGTGTCCCAATCTCCAAGGCCCCCGAAGCAATGCCCGACTCCCCCACCCCCAGCCTGAATGCACTATGGATGGGTTCTCACCCCCCCCCCCCCCTCCCCCCCAAACACCCACGCAGGGCACCCCCAGCCCGATCGCGCACATGCAAAAATGTCAGCTTGGCAGTGCCAGGCTGGCACCCACCCAGTTGACTCTGCCAGGGTGCTTAGGTGCCACCAGCAGTGCCAGGGCACCAGCCTGCCCAAATGGCAGGCCAGTTGGGGGCCTCCGAACCTCTGGGAGACCCCGACGAGTGCTTGTCCATCTGGACTCCGTCTCTATCTGAAATATAAAACTAAAGGTTAAAATTTATATTATATTCAGATTTATCCCATCACATGTATAAACAAGAATAGTAAAATCATGCGGCTTCTGTTGTAGTGTAATGAAAATTCCAAACAGTTGGAAGTGTTGTTTCCCAATCTGACGAGTAGTGCATTAAGTGATTTCAATTTGGAGTCGTACCAATTTAAAATTTTGCTTTGACCAATTACTGATAGATTCACGGTTGGAGTAGTGTGTGTGGTTTTGGGCAACATGCAATAGGATGTATGTTCAAGCAATAGAGAGAATAAAGCACAAATTCACTTGTAAGCTACCTGCCTGAGGAAATACAAATCTAAAGGAAGCCTGGAAAATTGGTGCTGTTTTCGATAGATGGGATGATTTCAAAGAGGTGTTTAAAACTATGAAGAAATGGAATAGAGAACAGAGAAACAGATGGTTTCCAGTGATTGGGAGGTCTAGAGCGAGGGCCCATGGATATAAGTTAAGAAATTTAGGACAGAAGGCAGAAAAATTTCTTTGACATCGGGGGGGTTATGTGGCAATTATAAAGAAAGAATGTGCATTCAGAAAGTATCTTTCGCCATTGCAGGATGAACCAAAGAGCTTCACAGCTAATGAATTACTTCGGAAATGCTGTCACAGTTGTAAAAAAAAGCAGCAACCAAACTTCACACAGCTCAATCCCACAGGTACATGATAGGATAATCTGTTCTACTGATGTTTTTCTTTAAGGGGTAAAGGAAGCTATTCTGTCCTTCTTCAGATTGGACCTTAATTTAACATCTTATTCAAAACACATCTCTGACAACGCAGCACTCCCTTAGTCCTGCACTGTGTGTCAGCCTAAAATATGTCCTCAAATCTCTGGAGTGGGCCTTGAAACCATGCTTAGTACTGGAACCAGCCCATGACAGCATTTTAGAATACATTAGATATTTGATAGAAGGAAGTTGTGGACAAAGAAACTTGGAAACAGGGCAAGCATGAGTTTAGAACTACTGCTTCTGTGACAGATAAACAGCAACATGCAATAGTTGGGTTGAGTGGCCTGTTTCCATTTTGTCATTTTCATGTATTTATGAAAGGCGCTTGCTGTAGAAATTGGATACTGCTGACACAGTACTCCACAATCATCAGAGTATATTTTCTAACAATCTGTTCCCCCTTATGTCAAAAGCTTGGTACTTTTCTTATTTTGTAAAATGAAGTATGGTAACTTAAGTATTTACATCAGGATTACATTTAACAGCAAATGTCCAAAGCAGGGTGATGTGAAACCTTTGGCTGGAATTTTACAGTGGGGGGGGATGTGAAACCTTTGCCTGGAATTTTACAGTGGGGGGGGGGGGGGGTTGTATGGACAGGATTCCCTCTGGGATCCCACCTGCTCCAACGTGGATGTAATTCTAAAGTGGGACAGACAAGTCCTCCCCATCCCCAATTAGAGCCCTTAACTGACCAATTCAGAGCCTTGCCCATCCAGCCTCAATGTGTAGGCTGGCAGGAGAAACAGAAAAGATCCTCACCCTCGATCTTGGGTGGGGAAGAGCAGGGTGGCGCCTCCATCGGAAGGCCTTACTGGGGTGCCCTTCACTTATGGACTAGAAACCTCCCACAAACCCAACCTACTCCCAACAGAGAGATTGTCCCCTCGCAACTCCCCTCATGTCTCCAAGACACCTGGTACTTACCATCACTGCAGTTCCTGGGACATAGGACCCAATTTAACGGGGGGGAAAAAGAGAGTGTTGTTTTGGGTACGTTGAGCGGGATGTTTTTCGGTGCCTGCCGCCATGTCTCCCAGGCATGGCTATTTGTTCCCGGCCTTGGGAAAATCCGGCATATTTAAGTGAGCCTAACTGCTTACTGAATATGCAAATCTGGATCCATCCCAGCAAGGGCGAGATCCAGATCGTGACATCTCTTGAGACCTAACTAGATCTCATAAGACGTCCTGAGCATTGCAAATCTCGCAGGAGGCTTCTTGCGAGTCTTAATGGCCTTGTCGTGTCCCGAGTTAGGCGTGTGAGGCCATTCGACCAGGCGCATAGTCTCAGGCACAGTGCTGCACTACCTCTTTTAACCATTGCAGTGCTCTACCTGGATGGATGGAGAGCTGATTGGTTGACCCCTCTCCAAGTCAGACTGCCTTCCAAGTGCAGATGGAATTTTCACAGGATGGCCAATTAATGGTCAGAGGGCAGGTTTGCCATTCAAGTAAGGATTAAGTGTGGACGCTTGAAACTGGGCAACTAATCAGAGAACTGCCAACTTGAATGGAGCAGCAATCTAATGTGAGAAATAAATAAGAGAGAGAGGGCACATCCAGAAACAGGTGCTTTTTCTCTAACCCTTTTTTAAATCTTTAATTAAAAAATAAATTCATTACCCAGGAAAATCCCAGCTGGCCTCCTTTAATTGGCCTCAATCAGTCTCAGAATCAGCTACCTGTAGGCAGTGGGCAGGTTTCTAGGCCCTGATTCAATCTCCACAAAAATGGCCCAGAGACAGGATGGAGCCTGGGAACTAGTGGGGTTATCTTTAGCTCCCACCCTCCTTCGAATCCAGCTCCAAACTGGGGCCAAAAATCCAGCCCTAGTTAATTTTTCAAATATAAATTTAGAGTACCCAATTAATTTTTTCCAAATAAGGGGCAATTTAGCGTGGCCAATCCACCTACCCTGCACAACTTTGGGTTGTGGGGGTGAAACCCTCACAAACACTGGGAAATGTGCAAACTCCACCCAGAGCCAGGATTGAACCTGGAAACCCAGCACCATGAGATTCCAGTGCTAACTCACTGCGCCACCGTACTGCCTATATGTAATTAATTTTTGTCAAGCATCCCAGTGTGTAGAGTTGAAATCCAAGTAAACACACATTTTAATTGGTCATATGGGCCAAAATTTGCTATCACGATAGCGTTACAGCAACTGGTGTTATTTATCTACAAATACCATGACAACTCCAGACGAGGACAGTTGCACAATTGAACATGAAAATTGGAAGGTTGCAGTCAGATGTTTTTCATGTCATTAGCTTCACAGAAACAGTATCTCACTGCCTGGTTCAGATGTTGTTGCAGGTATAATGTAGAGCAATGCCATGGAAGGATTATAAATGAGAGTATTTTGAAATAGACGAAGGAGATAGGAACACAGTGGAGAATGACAGCAGTGATGATAGGTGAACAGGACTTTGTCCAGGCTAGCCTGTGAGTAGGAAAGTCCAAATGAGTTGGAACTTGTGCAGAATGAAGTTTGGGAGGCTAGTGAGGAGGTCTTGGAGGTGATGTGGTTTAAGTGACGAACATGCAGATGAGTTTTGGTGGCACTTGAGGACAAGATAAGAACAGAAACAGTCAATAGACCAAGATAGAAAAAGGGCAGCACCACACCACAGTGGGTAGCACTGTTGCTTCACAGCACCAGGGTTCCACGTTTGATTCCCGGTTGGGTCACTGTCTGTGTGGCGTCTGTACATTGTCCCTGTGTCTGAGTGGATTCCCTCTGGATGCTCCAGTTTCCTCCCACTCGTCCCGAAAGCTGGGTACCTACGTAATTTAGGTAAAATTCTGAATTCTCCCTCTGTGTACCCGAACAGAAGCCGGAATGTGGCCACAAGGGGCTTTTCACAGTAACTTCATTGCAGTGTTAATGTAAGCCTACTTGTGACAATAAAGATTATTATTATTAAGTAGCAGTTTTGTTGGGGAATCAGGGCTGGGATTCTCCCCTACCCGGCGAGGCGGGAGGTCCCGGTGTAGCGAAGTGGCGCCAACCACTCCGGCGTCGGGCCTCCCCAAAGGTGCGGAGAATTCTCCGCACCTTTGGGGTCTAGGCCCGGGCCGGAGTGGTTGGCGCCATGCTGACTGGCGCCAAAACTGGCACCAACGGCCTTTGATGCCGGCCGGCGTCGGGGCTGGCCGAAAGGCCGTTGCCGGTTCGCGCATGCACCGGTGCGTCAGCTGCCGCTGACGTCACCACCGGCGCATGCGCGGTAGGGGGGTTCTCTTCCGCCTCCGCCATGGTGGAGGCTGTGGCAGTGGCGGAAAAAAAAGAGTGCCCCCACGGCACTGGCCCGCCCGCCGATCGGTGGGTCTCAATCGCGGGCCTCGCCACCGTGGGGGCACCCCCGGGGGCCAACTCGCACCGCCAATCCCGCCGCCACCAGAGGTGGTTGAAACCACGTCGGCAGGATTGGCCTCTCAGCGGCGGGACTTCGGCCAATCACGGGCTGGAGAATCGCTGCAGGGGGCTCGCGATCGGCGTGCCGTGATTCCCGCCCCCGCCAGTTCCCGGGTGGCGGAGAATTCCGGCCACGGCGGGGGCAGGATTTTCGCTGGTCCCGGGCGATTCTCTGACCCTGCGGGGGTCGGACAATTTCGCCCCAGTTGTGGAGTTTAAAACTCAGCTCAGGCTTCAGTGGGAGTTTGAGCTTGCACCTGCTGTGTCAACTCTGACTGAACTGTTCCTTTCCAATGTGGGATGAACATTATTGCTTCAGTGTTTTCCGTAATTAATTGATGGAAGCCTTGATTCTTATATAACATAGAACATAGAACGATACAGCGCAGTACAGGCCCTTCGGCCCTCGATGTTGCACCGACATGGAAAAAATCTAAAGGCCATCTAACCTACACTATGCCCTTATCATCCATATGCTTATCCAATAAATTTTTAAATGCCCTCAATGTTGGCGTGTTCACTACTGTTGCAGGTAGGGCATTCCATGGCCTCACCACTCTTTGCGTAAAAAACCCACCTCTGACCTCTGTCCTATATCTATTACCCCTCAATTTAAGGCTATGTCCCCTCGTGCTAGCCACCTCCATCCGCGGGAGAAGGCTCTCGCTGTCCACCCTATCTAACCCTCTGATCATTTTGTATGCCTCTATTAAGTCACCTCTTAATCTTCTTCTCTCTAACGAAAACAACCTCAAGTCCATCAGCCTTTCCTCATAAGATTTTCCCTCCATACCAGGCAACATCCTGGTAAATCTCCTCTGCACCCGTTCCAAAGCTTCCACGTCCTTCCTATAATGAGGCGACCAGAACTGTACGCAATACTCCAAATGCGGCCGTACTAGAGTTTTGTACAACTGCAACATGACCTCATGGCCCCGGAACTCAATCCCTCTACCAATAAAGGCCAACACACCATAGGCCTTCTTCACAACCCTATCAACCTGGGTGGCAACTTTCAGGGATCTATGTACATGGACACCGAGATCCCTCTGCTCACCCACACTACCAAGAATTTTACCATTAGCCAAATATTCCGCATTTCTGTTATTCTTTCCAAAGTGAATCACCTCACACTTCTCCACATTGAACTCCATTTGCCACCTCTCAGCCCAGCTCTGCAGCTTATCTATGTCCCTCTGTAACCTGCAACATCCTTCCGCACTGTCTACAACTCCACCGACTTTAGTGTCGTCTGCAAATTTACTCACCCATCCTTCTGTGCCCTCCTCTAGGTCATTTATAAAAATGACAAACAGCAACGGCCCCAGAACAGATCCTTGTGGTACGCCACTCGTAACTGAACTCCATTCTGAACATTTCCCATCAACTACCACTCTCTGTCTTCTTTCAACTAGCCAATTTCTGATCCACATCTCTAAATCACCCTCAATCCCCAGCCTCCGTATTTTCTGCAATAGCCGACCGTGGGGAACCTTATCAAACGCTTTACTGAAATCCATATACACCACATCAACTGCTCTACCCTCGTCTACCTGTTCAGTCACCTTCTCAAAGAACTCGATAAGGTTTGTGAGGCATGACCTACCCTTCACAAAACCATGCTGACTATCCCTAATCATATTATTCCTATCTAGATGATTATAAATCGTATCTTTTATAATCCTCTCCAAGACTTTACCCACCACAGACGTTAGGCTCACCGGCCTATAGTTACCGGGTTTATCTCTACTCCCCTTCTTGAACAAAGGGACCACATTTGCTATCCTCCAGTCCTCTGGCACTATTCCTGTAGCCAATGATGACCTAAAAATCAAAGCCAAAGGCTCAGCAATCTCTTCCCTGGCTTCCCAGAGAATCCTAGGATAAATCCCATCCGGCCCCGGGGACTTATCTATTTTCACCTTGTCCAGAATTACCAACACTTCTTCCCTACGCACCTCAATGCCATCTATTCTAATAGCCGGGGTCTCAGCATTCTCCTCCACAATATTATCTTTTTCTTGAGTGAATACTGACGAAAAGTATTCATTTAGTATCTCGCTTATCTCCTCAGCCTCCACACACAACTTCCCACCACTGTCCTTGACTGGCCCTACTCTTACCCTAGTCATTCTTTTATTCCTGACATACCTATAGAAAGCTTTTGGGTTTTCCTTGATCCTACCTGCCAAAGACTTCTCATGTCCCCTCCTTGCTCGTCTCAGCTCTCTCTTTAGATCCTTCCTTGCTTGCTTGTAACTATCAAGCGCCCCAACTGAAACTTCATGCCTCATCTTCACATAGGCCTCCTTCTTCCTCTTAACAAGAGATTCCACTTCTTTGGTAAACCACGGTTCCCTCGCTCGACCCCTTCCTCCCTGCCTGACTGGTACGTACTTATCAAGAACATGCAATAGCTGTTCCTTGAACAAGCTCCACATATCCAGTGTGCCCAACCCTTGCAGCCTACTTCTCCAACCAACACATCCTAAGTCATGTCTAATGGCATCATAATTGCCCTTCCCCCAGCTATAACTCTTGCCCTGCGGGGTATACTTATCCCTTTCCATCACTAACGTAAAGGTCACCGAATTGTGGTCACTGTTTCCAAAGTGCTCACCTACCTCCAGATCTAACACCTGGCCTGGTTCATTACCCAAAACCAAATCCAATGTGGCCTCGCCTCTTGTTGGCCTGTCAACATATTGTGTCAGGAAACCCTCCTGCACACATTGTACAAAGAATGACCCATCTAATGTACTCGAACTATATCTTTTCCAGTCAATATTTGGAAAGTTAAAGTCTCCCATAACAACTACCCTGTTACTTTCGCTCTTTTCCAGAATCATCTTCGCCATCCTTTCCTCTACATCCCTAGAACTATTAGGTGGCCTATAGAAAACTCCCAACAGGGTGATCTCTCCTTTCCTGTTTCTAACCTCAGCCCATACTACCTCAGAAGAAGAGTCCCCATCTAGCATCCTTTCCGCCACCGTAATACTGTCCCTGACTAGCAGCGCCACACCTCCCCCTCTTTTGCCCCCTTCTCTGAGCTTACTAAAACACCTAAACCCCGGAACCTGCAACAACCATTCCTGTCCCTGCTCTATCCATGTCTCTGAAATGGCCACAACATCGAAGTCCCAGGTACCAACCCATGCTGCCAGTTCCCCTACCTTATTTCGTATACTCCTGGCATTGAAGTAGACACACTTCAAACCACCTACCTGAACACTGGCACCCTCCTGCGAAGTCAAATCTGTGCTCCTGACTGCTATACTCTCAATCTCCCGTACCCCAAAACTACAATCCAGGTTCCCATGCCCCTGCTGAATTAGTTTAAACCCCCCCAAAGAGCACTAACAAATCTCCCCCCCAGGATATTGGTGCCCCTCAGGTTCAGATGTAGACCATCCTGTCTATAGAGGTCCCACCTTCCCCAGAAAGAGCCCCAGTTATCCAGAAATCTGAATCCCTCCCGCCTGCACCATCCCTGTAGCCACGTGTTTAATTGCTCTCTCTCTCTATTCCTCATCTCACTATCACGTGGCACGGGCAACAACCCAGAGATAACAACTCTGTTTGTTCTCGCTCTGAGCTTCCATCCTAGCTCCCTAAAGGCCTGCCTGACATCCTTGTCCCCTTTCCTACCTATGTCGTTAGTGCCAATGTGGACTACGACTTGGGGCTGCTCCCCCTCCCCCTTAAGGACCCGGAAAACACGATCCGAGACATCACGTACCCTTGCACCTGGGAGGCAACATACCAAACGTGAGTCACTCTCGCTCCCACAAAATCTCCTATCTGTGCCCCTGACTATTGAGTCCCCAATTACTAATGTTCTACTCCTTTCCCCCCTTCCCTTCTGAGCAACAGGGACAGACTCCGTGCCAGAGGCCCGTACCCCATGGCTTACCCCTGGTAAGTCGTCCCCCCCACAAGTATCCAAAACGGTATACTTGTTACTCAGGGGAACGACCGCAGGGGGTCCCTGCACTGACTGCTTCTTCCCAGTCCCTCTTACAGTTACCCATCTATCTCTAGTCTTTGGTGTAACTACTTCCCTGAAGCTCCTATCTATGACCCCCTTGATATTAAACATGCAACCCTTGTTTAGCTGAGGATGGCAGTAGAGCGAGAAAGCTGGTGTTTTCGGTGTGTCGATGGAAGCAGATTTGATACTTAAGGACACCAAAGTGAAGTTATTCATTTTCAGTCAACAGTTGTGCTTTGTTGACAGGCCAATTACCAAACTGTTGTTCTTTGGTTTTCTGCAAACTATTTGGACCATTTCATGAATTTAGACATGGTGGCTAGTTTTGATTTGGCCGTGCCACCATAACAATGTATGAGTATTTTGATCCATTAATAAGATTAATATGAACACATACAGCGATTGCAATCTGCTATCTGATGAAAGGTTTATGACCAGGGAACCTCGATGTCAGTTGAGAACCACCAATGTGGTTTCTAGGCAACAAATTAGTAAACTATGTTTGGTTGTAAAAACTTCTGAGTCAGAACAGCAGGTTAATTGAGTTTTTTTTAACTTGTCTGTTTATATGTGGTGTTGACGGGGAGGGGGACTGAATTATCAATTTGAGTTGGAGGGTTTTCTTAAGAAATTTCTGGAGCTCCAGCAGTCAATAAGTTCTAAAATTATGCCATGGTATTTTAATCAAAAAACTGTATGTTTATTTATAGAAAGGATTGTTTTAAATAACATCAGTAAGACTAGTTTCCACTTAAAGCTCCAATGATGGTGAGAAAAGATTAAATAAATGATAACATATCGTACATTAACTGCAAGCTGGTTGGTAGGTTGATAGATTAATGTTTTTGTTGTCCTCTGTGTAACCAGTGACATTGACGTAATACGGTAAGTATCAACAATATGAAACAATACTTGGGAGAATCGTAGAATCACTACAGTGCAGAAGGAGGCCATTCAGCCTGTTAAGTCTGCACCGAAAAAGCACCCTACCTAGGCACACTTCCCCACCACATCCCCATAACCCAGTAACCCCACCTAATGTTTTGGACACTAAGGGGCAATTTAGCATGGCCAATCAACCTAACATTTTTGGACTGTGTGAGGAACCTGAGCACCTGGAGCAAACCTCGGCAGACATGGAGAGAATGTGCAAACTCCACACAGTTACCCAAGGTTGGTATCAGTGGGTCCTGGTGCTGTGAGGCATCAGTGCTAACCACTGTATCATCCTGTTAGATGAAATCATAAAGTTCCCAGTGAATAGTTATGTATTGAATCAATTTGACATGTTTTACCATATAGCATACCGAAAACAAACTTTTAATGCCATAAATTTTATAAAATGCCCCAAGATGCTTCACAAGAGCATTATAAAACAAAAGATAACAAATACCACCTGAGGAGATATTTGGTCAGATGGCCGAAAGCTTGGTCAGACAGGTAGGTTTTCAGGTCCTAAAAGAGGAAAACGAGTGGGAGAAGTGTAGAAAGAGCATTGCAGACCTTAGAACCTCATCAATAAAAGGTGCAGCACCACTAGTGCAGCATTTAAAATCCGAGGTGCTCAAGAAGCCAGAATTAATGCACCAATATCTGGGAAGGTTTTGGAGCTGGCAAAGTTTGCAGAGGTAGAGAGGGTTGAAGCCATTCAGGGATTCAAAATCAAGGATGAGTATTTTAAATTCAAGATGTTGCCTGGCTGGGAGCCAACACCGGCCACTGAGCACAGGCGTGATCACTGGACGGGATTTTGTGCGAGCTAAGAAATGGGAGTGTTCTGGATGTCCACAAGAAAGCAGAATGTGGGAACCAACCAAACTTGCATTGGAGTAGTCAAGTCGAGAGGTAACAAAGGCCTGAATGAGGATTTCAGCAGCAGATAAGCTGAGATGGAGCGAAGGTGGAGGATGCTACAGAGATGGAAATAAACAGTCTCAGTGATGATGTGAATGTGAGGTCAGAAGCTTATTTTGAGGTTATATGTGACACCAAGGTTGCAAAAGGACTGATTTAATCTCCGACTGATGCCAAGGAGAGGAATGGAATTGATAGTTCGAGCAGGTTTTGGAGCAGGGACCAAAAACAATGGTTACCGTCAACCCAATATTTAATTGTAGGAAATCTCTGCTAGTTGAGTACCAGATGGTAGATAAGTAGTCCAAAAATTTGGCAACAGTGGAGGAATCGAGAGAGGTAGAACTGGGTGTCATCAACATATATATGCTTTCATATGACGTTAACAAAGGAGAGCACGTAGATGAGAAATAAGAAGGAGCCAAGGATAGATCCTTAGCAGACACCAGAGTTAATGGTACAGGAGCAGGAAGAGAAGCCATTGCATGTTATACTCTGGCTATTATTTGATATATAACCTTGGAACCAAGTGAGAGCAGAGCCACCCAGCTGTCGACAGTGGAGAGGCGTCGGAAGAGGATGGTCAAAAGCTGCGTAGAGTTTGAGAAGAACAAAACTTATATTTATTACAGTCACAAGGGATGCCATTTGCAACTCTGATAAGTTGTGGTTAGCACTGTGGCTTCATAGCGCCAGGGTCCTAGGTTCGATTCCCGGCTTGGGTAACTGTCTGTGTGGAGTCTGCATGTTCTCCTCGTGTCTGTGCAGATTTCCTCCAGGTGCTCCGGTTTCCTCCCACAAGTC
Source organism: Scyliorhinus canicula (assembly GCF_902713615.1). Lineage (NCBI taxonomy): Eukaryota > Metazoa > Chordata > Chondrichthyes > Carcharhiniformes > Scyliorhinidae > Scyliorhinus > Scyliorhinus canicula. The sequence continues at coordinate 134,056,343 of NC_052151.1, read as the reverse complement.
CCGAAAGACGTGCTGTTAAGTGAATTGAACAATCTGAATTTTCCCTCTGTGTACCCAAACAGGCGCCAGAATGTGGCGACTAGGGACTTTTCGCAGTAACTTCATTGCCATTTTAATGTAAGCCTACTTGTGACAATAAAGATAATTATGATTAAAAAGTGGTGCAGTATCTATTGCCTGCCACTAGATGTCATGTACACATTTTGCAATTATTATGCAGGTAATCCTCAGATTTACAACGCAATTGGTTACTGAAAACCACATTTTAAGTTGAAACATTGTAAGTCGAAACCGATTTTCCCATCAGAATAATGTTGTAAATCGGATATTGGTTCTGGAGCCAAAGCCCAATACTATATTCAACAAAATAACCCAGAATTTTGTAATCAATCAATTATAAAAGAGTAATATAGCAATAAATTAATATTATAAAATATAATTTTTAGAAAAAGATTTAGACAACAAGTCAGGGAGAGGGGCAGCACAGAACGTCGATGCACACAATTGAATGTTTGAACTTGTTTGCTGGTGTGGCATTGTAAAATGGAAACTCAGGTTGCAAAGTTGAAACAAGATATTAATTTATAAACGTCGTAAGTGCCATTCATTGTAACTCGGATGTCATAAAGTTGAGGACTGTCTGTATCTAAAACCTCCAGGACCAGGAAATATCACTTGCATCAAACTTTTCTTCATTTGCGTTCTAATATTGGACCCTGAATATTTTCGTTTAGAAACTGAATGGACTCCAGTTTCAGAATCCTGGACCTAGCACTTATTGAACATGGTTGCACATCAGTCTCAAAGATTATGGACTGATGAATCAAAATGTTTTTCGAGGAACAAATTAAGTAGGATGTACAGATCAAAAAACAACTGTCAGTGAGCTTTGCACATGAGCAGTGGGAGAGACCACATCCAGAGTGAGACACAGCCAGCCAGAGTGAGTTTTAAACTCAGGAATTTGAAGCAGAGTAGAATTGCAAAGCGGGAAGTGATACTTTTTTGCTTTTGCTTCTTGCTTTGCAACTTTTAAATCTTCAGAGAGTGGTCTTGCCCTGCTGCAGCTGAAGCTACAAAGGAGAGATAAGTGGTAAGTGGTGGGTAAGGTTAGTAAGTCTTTAGAACTTTTATCATTTATAGTTGAGAATACTTCTTGTGGTTTATAATCTGTAAGGGCTATAATTGGTTGTAACGAGGAGAAGGAAAGAAGGGCCAGGGAAAATTGGATTTAATCTAATATCAAGCAACTTCCAAAGGTTTAATTTAAAGAAGTAAGTCATGGCAGGACAGCTCAAAGCCTTGGTTTGCTCATCTTGTTCCATGTGTGAAGCCAGGAACATTTCCAGTGCCCCAGGCCAGCTTCTGTGCAGGAAGTATCTCCAGCTACAGTTCCTGGAAGTCTAGATTTATGAGCTGGAACGGCGGCTGGGGACACTATGGAGCATCCGCAAAGCGGAGAGTGTCGATAACATGTATAAAGATGTGGTCACACCGCAGGTTCAGACTCCACAGACAGGAAGGGAATGAGTGACCAGCAGGCAGAGCAAGAGAGGTAGGCAGGAAGTGCAGGAATCTCCTGTCGCCATTCCCCTGCAAAACATATACCTTTTTGGATAATGTTAAGGGGAATGGCCTCTCAGGGGAAAGCACCGACAGCCAAATTTGTTGCACCACGGTTGGTTCTGCTGCAGAGGGGAGGAGTAGAAAGTGTGGGAATGCAATAGTTATAAGGGATTCAATTGTCAGGGAATAGATAGATGTTTATATGGCCACAAACGAGACTCCAGTATGGTATGTTGCCTCCCTGGTGCATGGATCAAGAATGTCTCTGAGCGGTTACAGAACATTCAAGAGGGGAGGGTGAACAGCCAGTGGTTGTGGTACATGTCGGTATCAACGACATAGGTAAAAGCAGAAAATATAGGGAATTAGGAAGAAAGTTGAGAAGTCGGACCTCAAAGGTTGTGATCTGAGGATTACTACCTGTGCCACATGCTAGTCAGAGTAGAAATAGCAGGGTATATTGGATGAATACATGGCTGAAGAGATGATGTGAGGGGGAGGGTTTCAGATTCCTGGGGCATTGGGACCAGTTCTGGGGGAGGTGGGACCACCACAAACTGGATGGGTTACACCTGGGCAGAACCAGGACTTGTGTTCTCGGGGTAGTATTTGCTAGAGTGGTTGAGGATGATTTAAACTAAAAAGGCAGGGGGTCGGATCCTATGCAAGGAGTCAGATGAGGAGGAAACAAGAACAAAAACAAAAGACAGAAAGGGGAATGAGAAAAGTGACAGGCAGAGAAACCAAGGGCCAGATTCAATCAGGGCCACAATGTAAAATATTAAGAACAAGACAAGTAATGTTAAAAAGACAAGCTTAAAGACTTTGTGCCTTAACGCATGGGGCATTCGGAATAAAGCGGATGAATTAATCACGCAAATAGAAGTAAACGGGTATAATATCAGGATTACCGAGGCATGGCTGCAGGGTGACCAAGGATGGGAAATTAATGTCCAGGGGTAATTCACTATTTAGGAGGGACAGACAAAAAGGAAAAGGCAGTGGAGTTGCAGTGGTTAAAGAGGAAATTAACGCAATAGTGAGGAAGGATATTAGCTCTGACAATGTGGAATCTGTCTAAATAGAGCGGAGAAACACTAAGAGGCAAAAAACCTTAGTGGGCATCATATATAGAACCCCAAATTGCACTGATGATGTTGGGAATGGCATTAAACAGAAAATTAGAGACGCATGCAATAAAGGAACATCGGCAATTATGGGTGATTTTAGTCTGCCTATAGATTGGGCAAATTAAATTAGACACAGCACAGTAGATGACGAATTCCTGGAGTGTATGTGGGATAGCTTTCTGGACTAATACGTTGAGAACCAAATAGAGAACAGGCCATCCTAGACTGGGTACTGTGTAATGAGAGCGGAATCATTGGCAACCTGGTTGTGCAAGACCCATTGGGGATGTGCGACCATAACATGATAGAATTTCTCAACGAGATGGAGAGAGAAGTAGTTGTTTCTGAGACTACTGCCATGAATCTTCATAAGGGAAACTAAAATGAGATGAGGCATGAGTTGGCTTTGATCGATTGGGAAATGTGACTTAAAGGGATGACAGTGGATAGGCAATGGCAAACATTCAAGTAGCACATGGGGGAACTGCAACGATTGTTTATTCCTGTCTAGCACAAAGTAAAACGGGAAAGAGGGCCAATCCATGGCTTACAAGGGAAATTAGAGATAGTATTTGATCCAAGAAAGAAGCATACAAATTGGCCAAGAAGAGCAACAGGGGGCAGCACTGTGGCGCAGTGGTTAGCACTGCTGCCCCACGACACCGCGGACCCGGGTTTGATGCCGGCCCCGGGTCACTGTCCAAGTGGAGTTTACACATTCTGCCCGTGTGTGCTTGGGTCTCACCCCCACAACCTAAAGATGCACAGGGCAGGACTGACCATGCTAAATTACCCCTTAATTAGAAAAAAAAATTGGGCACTTGAATTTTTTTTTTAAAAGGACAACAGGTCAGAGGATTGGGAGCAGTTCAGAATTTAGCGAAGAAGGGATTGATGAGTAAAGGGAAAATAGAGTATGAGAGTAAGCTTGCAGCGAACATAAAAACTGACTAAAAGTTTCTGTAGGTACGTGAAGAGAAAAAGACTGGTGAAGACAAATGTAGGTCCCTTACAGTCAGAAATAGGGGAATGTATAATAGAGGACAAAGAAATGGCTGAGCAACTAAATATATACTTTGCTTCTCTTTTCACAAATAAAGACACAAATCAGCAGAAATGTTGAGGAACACAGGGTTTCGTGAGAGGGAGGAACTGAAGTAGATTAATATTAATAGAGAAATGGTGTTGGGGAAAGTTGATTTTGATTTGGATTGATTTATTGTCACATGTACCGAAGCACAGTGAAAAGTATTTTTCTGCGGCTCAGGGACTGTAGACAGTATGTACATATTAGACCAAAAACAATTGACAAGAGTACATTGACAACTGGTACATCGACAAACAGTGATTGGTTACAGTGCAGAACAAGTGGACAGACACAGCAAATACAAGAGCAGCATAAGACATCGTGAATAGTGTTCTTCCAGGGAATAGATAAGTCTGAGGGAGAGTCGTTGAGGAGTCTAATATTGAAGGAATTGAAGGCTAATATATCCCCAGGGTCAGATAATCTACATTCCAAGGTTCTTAAGGAAGTGGCACTAGAAATAGTGGACGCATTAGTGGTCATCTTCCAGGATTTAACACACCTTTTTCAAATTGGCAGGCAGTGACTAATGGGATACCGCAGGGATCGGTGCTAGGAACCCAACTATTTACAATATATATCAATGATTTAGATGAGAGAACAAAATGTAATATCTTCAAATTTCATAGAATCACAGAATTGACAGTGCAGAAGGAGGCCATTCGGCCCATCGAGTCTGAACCGGCCTTTAGAAAAAGCACCCCACTCAAGCCCACACCACCCTATCCCCGTAACCCAGTAACCCCACCTAAATTTGCAGATGGTACCAATTTGGGTATGTGAATGTGAGGGTGGGCTGTAACGAGGGTGCACAGATCCTTCAGCGTGAGTTGGACAAGTTGAGTGAATGGGAAAATTAATGGCAGATACAGTATAATTTAGATAAATGCGAGGTTATCCACTTTGGTAGCAAAAATGAGATGACAGACTATTATTTGAATGGCCATAAATTAGGAGAGGGGAATGTGCAGCAAGACCTGGGTATCCTCCTACACCAGTCACTGAAGATAAGCATGCAGGTACAGCAGGCAGGAAAGAAAGCAAATGGTATGTTGGCCTTCATAGAGGGAGGATTCAAGTACAGAAGCAGGGATGTCTTGCTGCAATTATACCGGGCCTTGGTGAGACCCCACCTGGAATATTGTGTGCAGTTTTAGTCTCCTTACCTGAGGAAGGATGTTCTTGTTCCAGAGGGAGTGTAATGAAGGTTTACCAGATTGATTCCTGGGATGGCGGGACTGACAAATGAGGAGAGATTGAATCGGTTTTAATTGTATTAGCTGGAGTTCAGAAGAATGAGGGGGGAATCTGATAGAAACCTATAAAGTTTTAACAGGACTAGTCAAGGTAAGTACAGGAAGGATGTTTACGATGGTGGGTGTGTCCAGAAGGGTCACAGTCTGAGGATACGGGGTAGTCCATTTACGATAGAGATGAGGAGAAATATTTTCACCCAGAGAATGGTGAGCCTGTGGAATTTGTTACCACAGGAAGTAGTTGAGGCCAAAACATGGTATGTTTTCAAGAAGCAGTTAGATGAAGCACTGAGGGCAAAGGGGATCAAAGGATATGGGAGGAAAGTGGGATTAGGCTATTGAGTTGGGTGAGTAGCCATGATAATGAAAGGTAGAGCAGGTTTGAAGGGCTGAATGACCTCCTCCTGCTCCTATTCTCTATGTTTCTATGTCACCTTGTAAGATTCAGGTTGCCGTAACCTCCCTGAGCAGGTGGAAGAACAAATCATGAATTTTCTTTTCGTCTCCATGTACTTCTCATCACCAAGGCTGCTGACTTCCACCTCAGGAACATAACCTCCGCCATGTTTCTACTTCAGCTCATATAATCACAGAACCAGAGTAATACACAGCGCAGAAGAGACCCTTCAGCCCATTGAGTGCACCAAACACCTGACTTGCCTACCTAATCCTACATGCCAGCGCTTGGCCCATACCTTGAATGTTATGACGTGCCAAGTGCTCATCCAGGTACTTTTTAAAAGATGTGAGGCAATCCGCCTCTACCAGTCTTAGGCAGGGCAATCCAGATCGTCACCACCCTCTCGGTAAAAAAGGTTTCCCTCACAACCCCCCAAAACCTTCTGCCCTTCACCTTGAACTTGTGTCGCTTTGTGATTGATCCTTCAACCAAGAGGAACAGCTGTTGCCTATCCACCCTGTCCATGCCCCTAATAATCTTGTACACCTCGATCAGGTCGCCCCTCAGTCTTCTCTGCTCCAACAAAAACAACCCAAACTAACCAACTTCACTTCATAACTCCAAAGTTTCCATCCCAGGAATCGCCTCTGCACCCCCTCCAGTATAGTTACATCCTTCCTTTAATGTGGTGACCAGAATTGCACATAGTACTCCAGCTGTGGCCTCATCAAAGTTATATACAACTCCAATATGACTTCCCTGCTTTTGTAATCTGTGCCTCAATTGATAAAGGCAAATGTCCCATATGCCTTTTTCATCACCTTATTAACCTGCTCTTCTGCCTTTAGAGATCTTTTAGGACTGAGGAGAAATTTCTTCACCCAGAGAGCCATTCACTACCGCACAAAATAGTTGAGCTCAAAACATTGTGTTATTTCAAGAAGGAATTAGATATAGCTCTTGGGGTTGAAGAGATTAACGGATAGGGGGAAAGCAGAATCAGCATATTGCACTTGATGATCAGCCATGATCATAATGTGTGGCAGAGCAGGGTTGAAGGGCCGAATGGCATGCTCCTGCTTCTATTTTCTATGTATGTTTTCCATCTCAGGATTTTTCACTGATAAAAGCTAATGGTCTACTATGTGGTGGTTTGAGAAAGAAAATTAGTTTGATCAGAAATTAAGGTGTTTTTTAGTTTAATGAGATAACATTTTAGCAATTTTACGGTTTTTCCAATTTGCAAGGATTCTGTGAGAATATAGTTTGCCTCTCTTTTGTCTATTCCTGAATTTCTGAAATAGCTGATCCCAAAATAATGACGGTTTGTCTCTTCCAGCCAGATGAGCGTAGAAAGCCCATGAAGGTTGGCTCCGCCAGCCTGTTTAAGTTAAGTTGAATTCATATTAGGTGACATGCTTCAGGACCCACTTGGAGTGGATATTCTAATTATTCACTAAGTTGAATCAATGGTTTGAATTAAGCATTACATTTTAAATGCAAAAGGGGAAGGTCTTTTTACATGATTTCTGTTAAAATCAGCATATAATTCAAATGTAATTGAGGAGCTCTGCATCAAAATCAGTAATTAAAGGTTGATGCCGCAAAGGAATTTTTCATTGAATTACATTGTTACAGTGGCTGAGAAAAATATGATGCAATGCCACCATGATACAGATTTTGCAGAAAAAATAACAGTGAGGCTATCATCATTATAAAGGATATATCAGACAGCAACATGCAGTGTATACACACATTCAATTGATGATGGAAATGAGGAAGTTGCTGTCCAATTTGTTTCTCCATCAGCTTCACTCTAGACTGTTAGCTCACCATGAAACTCAGCATGCAAACACACAAAGGATGTGAAGTTGTAATACTTACCCCCTAGATATCCACTAATCACTCCAGGAAAAGTTAGGACATGCCCTTCCACGTATCAGTACATTTTTAACTCTTAATAAGTCTTAATTACTACCTAACAGTGCCTTAGGGACTGAACATTCATTTCGACAAATGTGGAATCTTATTCCTTCAGATGATTAAATTTGTTGGAGAGTTAAAAATATTAAAGGACATTTATTTCCTCTCTCATCTCTCTCTCTCTCTCTCTCTATCTATCTCTCTCATTCTCATCATTCTCGTTCTCATCTCTTAATCTTATATTTCTCTATATTTCACTTCATGAATTTTTTACATGAAATTAAATATTGTATTTTACCTTTCCTGCTTTTGACTCTGGTCTGAGGTAGGGTATGCAGATTTGGGAAATTTCCCATCTCAATGAACCCGATCTGGGAAAGATAGGCCAGGAAGTTGGAATTTTCATTCTTGTGGGGCACGTTGAAATAGGAGTGAGGCCCACCATTCCCAGGAAGAGTGTGGATGCTGACAAATGCAGAGGCAGGCTGGACAGAAGTTCTGCCTCTGTACTGGCACAGTGTGAAAGATTGAAAATAAAACAAAAAAAACCTCCCAGCCCTCACTCCTCAACTCCAATACATACTCCATGCCACCTCATGCTATCCCCTGGACTCACCCTCCCATATGCTCCTTGCCATCTCATGCCCTGTACTAACTCTACCATACCAACATATCCCCATGTCCCAATAGAAAGCATTTTTTAAAACACTCAAGATAGTGTTCAAACAAATAAAAGGCAGGTCTTTTATATGCCTCGACAGCCTGACAGAGCTTTTGCAGGTCCATTTGACAGTCTAGACAGATCGACTTGCCACTTCTGACAGATGACTGAGATAGGTCCCTTTAACAGCTGCTTCTAACAGTTTTGACAGTTGACTTTGACAGACCTGTTGACAGTTCCAATGAACTTGACATTAATGAGTTAATGTAAATTTTACACACATTTATGGCTACTTTTGAAAATTCCAAAGGGCATCGAACCTGACATAAAGAGCATCTTACCTCTACCAAAGGTACCCTGGGACCATATCCAAAGGGGTACCAAACATCTTCAAAGTTGTACCCTGGCCAAATGAATCCCCAAGTTTGAATCAGGTCTTACCGGGTTTAATCTGCACCAGTTGGTTTTCACACTCGGGGCCTACCAAATTCTGTCTTCAGTGGAGGGAGCTGATGATTTAAATGCCCAGCCACCACTGTGAACCACACATGCTCAACCCCCAGCCTGATACCATTCCTGTCCCCAGGTAAATATGAAGTGTCATATCTCCAGTATTGTCCACCATTTTCATCATGACGGAGAGGCGCTATATCATGGTCAAAATCCAGTGGTCTGTGTGCCTCAGTTAGAATTATTGAATCATATTTTTTAGAAGAGACACACCATTACTTGTCTTGCTTGCACAGATCCTAGACCCCAATTGGAGAGTGCTGAACTGTCTCTAATAACAGCAACCTGCAGTGCAAAAGCCTAGAGAAATTCTGTGGACAAGTTTATGCAGAACAAAATCCATGCAATTAGTATACAAGTACATTAATGATACTATTTATTCTGATAGTTTCATGGGACATTTAGACAACAGGAAAAGAAATCTGTTCACCAGAAGTGGCGCCAGGCAGGCTTACCTCAAATCCCCGGGGGCAGGCAGCACCATAGGCCACTACATGTGTGGCCTGCGTGGCATTCTTCAGCGGTTCTTTGGAAAGGATTTTGAGGCTTTAGGCAGGAACAAAAATGGAGATTCAGTTGGATACTGTCTGATTAGAGGAAATACAAATGTAAAGACTTATAAAATTGGTATAGTCTTTATCATAACAGTCAGGAGGCTTTTTGAACTTAGAGGGCCACAGGCTGAAGTCAATACAAATAGGTATACATCTAACACAAGACAGTTATCAGGAGTAACCAATTTCCCCCATCCAACCAAAACATAGACCAATTGCCTCGGGTAAAATCAAAGAACACAAACACAGTTGTGATTGGGGATTAAATTTGTGTTCTGTATGCCTAAAGTCACTTAGCCATCAGAGGAGTATGCAAGTATACATTTTAAGTACAAGTTGTTTGTAATTACAAGTTAGCTGGTTGCAAATAGTGGTGCTACAATTGAAGGTGAATACAATAGAATAAAAGTACTCACTCAATACTCAGTACACTTTAATTGTCCTTATGGCAGTTCATTGTGGGTACAATTTCTTTTACATAATCAAAATAGAAAAGAGACATCAGCAATACTCTACCCTGTGTCACTACAGCGCAGCGCCAACATCACAACCAAAATAGAATAAAGAGCGATGGACAAATGGTGAAGAGTCATAGATCTTCATGTCCCTTCATCTGCAGAGATACAACCAATGGATACATAGCATGATTGTCTTCCAGAACATCTTCTTTGTCAAACATTGGTGGTGTATTGAACATAACGGAGATGAGGCAAAATGCGGAATTCTGGGAAGGTCTCCAATCCCAGGTAGACACAGGCCATCAGCAGACTCTTGTCCATCCTTAAAATCCAGCTATTGCTTTGCTCCAGAAAGCACCAGGCCGAGCAGCCCTCCTACTTTCACTTGTCCAGCCCACCCCAGTGCACGGGTATTCCAGCCCAAAACCCTCTGCTGCGCAACCACAATGCAGTGATTTTTATCTACTAGGCTATGCTGTCCGTTGCTGAACAAAGAACCAATCTTAGAAGGGAGGGGATGTTAGGGAAATGACCAATGTGCTCGGCACCCTGGATTCATGGTCAATTTAGATCAGCTGAAAAAGATAATTAACTAATTACTAGCAAGACTAATTGCTGTTCCCGAGGGTTTATCTCCCTGCTGTGCAGAGCCTTCTTTCCAACCGCTGCCTTCTTAAAACACTCCATCAAGTTGAAGATGGTGGACAACCCCAGAAATCAGAAGTCCACCCCAAACATGGCACTTTTTATTTTGGGGGGTGGGAATGGAGTCAGGCCAGGGATTGAGCATGTGTGGTTTACTGAGGCAGTTGACCGCTTAAGTCATCAGCTGCCTCCACTAAAGTAGAATTTTGGTAGGCACAGTGTAAGAAATACAATGTTCCCTGGCAACGGTATTTTCTTGTCCCGCTGACAGTGCATTGCTGCCTGCGGGTTTCCCAGTGGTGTGGATGGCGCCAAGGGGAATTCCCATTGACAGCAGCGGGAGCAGAGAATCCCACCACCAGTGAATGATGCGCTGCCTCCCGCTGCCGACAAACATGTGGCTGGGAGGTCAGGGACTCCCACCCAACATGTGCAGATTAGACCACATAGGAGCTAGTCTGAAATTGGTGAGTTTCCTTAAATAACCATGGTAACCTTTGGGGAGGTAAGGCACCTCTTTGGATCTGGTCCCAGGCCACCTTTGGTGGAGGTAAGGTGCCCTTTGGTGGCAGTCAGCTGCTGTGTGGAAGTGTAGGAATAAATGTGTATGAAAAGTGCATAAACACATCACTGTCAAGCTCATTGGACCTAAGACCTGTCAAAAACAACTGTCAAATCTGCCTGAGGGAGCTGTCAGAACTGGCAAATGGACCTATTTGAACTGGCAAATAGAACTATCCAACGTGTCATGTGAGAGTACCTTTAAGAAATGGGTGTTTATAAATGGGTATGTTTATAAATATCTGTAGTGAAAGTATCTTTAAGAAATGGGTGTTTACTACTGCAGTGATGTCAGCGAGTGGGTGGAGCTGGGATGTCTGTCAGCTTTTTACTTTTGCTTTAGGCTTTTTGCTGCTGGGTGGGTTTGGTTTCATTGTAGTTTTGGAGAAGCTGGAATCACAGCAGGATGTGTATGAATCTCTGCAAGCTTATGAATGTTCATTTGCTGATTTAAACATGGTAACTTCTCAGTAGTGAAGTTAAACATGAGGTGCTTCTGTTAAAGGTTTGGTTTTTAAGTCTTATGGATTTTCAAAGGAAAGCTTAAAGGATTACTTAGTGTTGTAGTCTTTGGGGTTGTATTTGAATTAATGGTTGCTAAGATGTTCACTATGTTTAAAAAAAGTTAACTTGGGTTCATGGAATAAACATTGTTTTGCTTTAAAAATACTTTTCCATTTCTGCTGTACCACACCTGTAGAGTGGGCCGTGTGCTCCCCATACCACAATCTATTAAAAGTTGTGGATCAGGTGAATTCCATGATACACTTTGGGGTTCTCTAAACCCTGGCCCATAACAAAAGCAACTGTCCATGGAAGCTGTCAAGGAATTTAAAAGACCTGCCCTTTAAGTTTATGAAAAAATATCTGGAGTGTTAAAAACAAAATGCTTGCTATGAGTGCAGGGGCATGGTTGGCATCGCGAGTTTTGGGGTTCGGTACAAGACAGTAGGTGGAATGGTTGGAACATGATGGGGTGGGAGGGGTGAGTGGTTAGGGTTGGAGAGATGTTTTATTGCTTTTTCAATCTTTCACACAGTGCCAGTGCATAGAGGCCACCTTCTACCCAGCCTGCCTCCGCACCTAGCCGCCTTCACGCTTGCTCTGCGTGCGGCAGTTCTAATGTCTAATCCAGACTGCCTCCCCAAATCCCGCTAATGGGAAATGTCCTGCATGCCAACCTGGGAGTAAAAATCTAGGTCTCTACTTCTCTCTCCACAGATGGTGTCTAATCTGGTGAGTACTTCCAGCACTTTCTCCTTTAGAACATAGAACAGTACAGAACAGGCCCTTCGGCCCTCGATGTTGTGCCGAGCAATGATCACCCTACTCAAACCCACGTATCCACCCTATACCCGTAACCCAAACAACCCCCCCTCCCCTTAACCTTACTTTTTAGGACACTACGGGCAATTTAGCATGGCCAATCCACCTAACCCGCACATCTTTGGACTGTGGGAGGAAACCGGAGCACCCGGAGGAAACCCACGCACACACGGGGAGGACGTGCATACTCCGCACAGACAGTGACCCAGCCGGGAACCAAACCTGGGACCCTGGCGCTGTGAAGCATTTATGCTAACCATCATGCTACCATGTCAGACTTCTGAGTTGATGGATTGAAAAGATAGATGAAGGAATTTCAAAACTATGTGGGCAAACAAATATGATCAGTTTTATCACCTGGAAAATGAATGCCCTAACAGGTCACTTGGACGAAATGGCCTCTTTTTGTGTTGTAATAAAATATTTCTATGACACAGATTGCATTTTGCATGCAAGAATCACCTAGTTTGCATTTTTCATTTCTGTCATGACATTATAGTGCTGAACTCCATACTTTCAGGAATCATGTGGATTTATTTGTAAATCATAGAAAAAGGTTTGCCAAACACTTTGGCATAAAGACCGTACCTTTAAAACTAAAAGTTGTGCCCTCAGGCAATAGAATCATGAAAATGCACCGACCAACCAGCACAGCAAGTGTAACAGGATTGTGCCTGCTGGTGGCCTCTGACAATGGAGGGTATTGAGGTTAATGGCAGCCCATCCTGCCCCAAGGCTGGAAATACAACTGGCACTCAAGATGGGGAAAGAATCCTCTTTAATAATCATTAATATAAATTATCCAGCTGGTTCTACATTCATGCATGATGCTAGCCAAGCACAAATTGAAAACAGGCAATTATGCAAATATTGAAACTTCAAAAAAAACATTTGTTTGACTGGTGTATTCAATCTGCTCCAATATTTATGCAATCAACACCCACCTGGGAGCTGAATATAGATCAGATCCAAAGCCTGACTGCAGGTCCTTTCATGCGACTGGTTTGATTGAATTAATTAATTTGCTGAATTTCAAGACGAGAAGTAATTCTTATGTATTGAGATAAATTTGCTGACCGTGAGAATGGAATGCTTGAACATATGAATACGTTTAACTTCAGACCAGTTCAAAGTAGAAATGTAACAAGAAAATGCAACAATGTTTTTCAATCTAGAGACCTTATTTGAAAATCTTTTTTTAAATAGATGATGAGGAGGATGTTTCCCTTGTTGGATGTTTTTTTTAAAACTGTGCTTTTATTCTTTTGTCCATGAGTAAATTTCGATAAAATGTTTATTCAAGAGGTAGCATGACATACATTTTGAGAATGCTGGATGACTTAAAAAATTATTACATAAGTGAGAAAGTCCTAATTTTCTATACATTGGAGTCACAACAGGAATAGGAACATTGAGCCCCTTGAGTGTACTCCATCATTTGTTTAAACCACAGTTGACCTGCTTTCAATTTACGTACTTGATTCTATCATCCTCCGGACCTTTACTGAAAAATCTCTGAATCTTTACCAAGTCTGACGAAGTAATAATTATCTTATTCATGAGGCAGAAAGAGGGAAATTTGCCGGTGACTGAAATGCTTTATTATTCAAAAACAATTTCTCTGATCATCATTATGCCTAAGATGTTGGCCTTGAAGAGAACATTGGTGGATCGCTTGAGTGGTGAAATATTTTTTATGTCATACTCCAGGAATGTGCTTAATTAACTTTATTTTGCCTGCACGCAGTCGTAGCCAAACACCCAAAAAAATATAAAATATGGGAACTTGGCAAGTATCTTTTTTGTGTATATATCTGCTTAACCAAGGAACAACATTCCATCGTCAAACAAATGATCTCTGTGTAAAGAAAAATACTTATTTCTTGATGCGAACCTGTTGACTGAACCATTTAGAAAAAGTCTGGGATGTATGGTTGTTGTCAGTAACTGCTGTGAGATCTGTGCTGTCAAATTTAAACTGTATTTTAGCTTTTAAATACGTGCTGTCAGTTAATAGTCATTCCCAGTGTCTGCATTTTGTCAGGAGATTACTTTTTTAAAACCATCTTTGTTCTGATGGATGGTCATTTCTTGAAGTGATTACATTACCGAGATAGAACGTAAAACAACTCTCATTCCAGTAACTATAGCTAATAGCTAATGTGATGACATTTAGTTAGCATGCTTAAACGTGTTTTTATTCTCATTCTTCATTTTTGTTTTAGTTAATTGTGTTCCACAATTATAAATGGCAAGTTCAATAATATATGTACTACATAAAAGTAGTATTTCCCCTTAAACTTGGATTAATCTGTTGAGCTGTTATTAGTCTTTGTTTTTTGCAACCAATTATAAAATAGCTTATATTACGTAATTAAAATATAAATTAATGATTTATGGATTCATGATCTACAAATGCATGGCATCGTAGTAGCTTGTAGAATTATTGTAATTCATGTCGCCTGGCTGTTAAATATATGGTACTGTAAAGTTCTCCCTTCAAAAGGACAGTTACACCTTGCAAGCTAACCATACCACATGTTGTGTGGGATATCTATGGCAATGTAATATTGAATCCTCGCAGTCATACAAGTATGTTCATGCACTGAACATTATTAAAATTGTTCAGTTCTCCAGCTTCTTGCTGGAGATCAAACCTTTTAGTTATCATGCTTTAGGTAATGCTATTAGAAAAATGAATCGGATTGTGCTCAGTGATAATGATGAACTTTTTCTCATGCTGATTAGTGTGGGCCAGGATGTGGATGACTGTGTTTGTGTGTTCAAAGCAATAGAACAACTGGTATAACACCCTGGGCAAGTGCGCGATCAATTCCAGCCACACTCGACCCGGAGTCACAACACAATTGAATTGAAATCCGACATCTTTGGTCCTTGCCTGTCCAATAATTACAGTCACCAGGTTTGCAAGTTGAAGCGCAGTTACTTTTGATTTATAACAGGAACAAAGATGAAATATGCATCAATTACATCCAGATAACAATAAGAAGTCCTACAACACCAGGTTAAAGTCCAACAGGTTTGTTTCAAACACGAGCTTTCGGAGCGCAGCTCCTTCCTCAGGTGAGGAAAGCTCGTGTTTGAAACAAACCTGTTAGACTTTAACCTGGTGTTGTAGGACTTCTTACTGTGCCCATCCCAGTCCAACGCCAGCATCTCAACATTATCCAGATAACAAGCAAGCTAACCTACTGCCCCTTTAGCTATCCCACCCTCTACCTGCACACAAAAAAGCAGACAAACACAGAGGGGTGGAAAGGGGTCAAATAATAAGGATTAAAGTCAAAAGCTAAGAGTCCTTCCTTCAGATGATGAGTTCTTTCTTCACATTATGAGTGTGGATCGAATTCTCTGGTCTACAGCCTATAATGATCTCCCTTGCAGTTCAAAATATCTTACACTCAGCTTTTCCAGGAGAGGCCTCTGGCTTCACATCAGCCTGTTGCGCAGAGGGCTATCAGACTCTGCTCACTGCTTGCATCAGCCCTTTCTACAGATAAAGTCGTTTCCCCACAATGACCTTTTGGTGAGAATGAGCTGGTTATTTCAGGAAATAACAGAATGGGAAAAAGAGAGGTCTTCTCCCTTGGCTGCAAAAGCAAAACTGAAACCTTTTTAGGTCTCAACTATTTCAGTGGGAACAGATCCAATCACCACCTGTTATTGGGCAGAGCGCTGCCCTTTAGCACAATTCTTTGGCCACCAGCCAACTAAGTCAAACCGAGTCATCACTGATCTCTCCTGCGACTGAAATCCTCTGTTACATTGAAAGTATAGGCTATGGCTTCCTTCTACTTGAATTAAAATGGAAGGCTGCCTTAAAGATACAAGTTCATAAATCATCCATGGATCAACGGTGTAATGGTAAAGTAAAAGAAAGGGGAAATAAAGGAATAAACGGGAAAGTCCCTTGCAAAACTAAGACTGGATCACTTGATAAAGTAGTCAACAATGATGATGAATGAAATTAGTGCAATGGATATGAAAATGGTCGGATGCAATTTTGGACAAAGGGTGGGTAGGATAACAATAATAAGAGGAATATTTTTATTGTCACAAGTAGCCTTACATTAACACCGCAATGAAGTTACTATGAAAATCCCCTGGTCACCACATTCCGGCACCAGTTCGGGTACACAGAGGGACAATTCAGAATTCTCAGCCTGTACTGGAATTAAACCCGTGTTGCTGGCCTTGTTCTGCATTACAAACCAGCTGTCTAGCCCACTGAGCTAAACCACCCCTCTTCATGGGAAATCAATGCTGTTTTATACTGATTTGGCATATAATCTTGGGAGAGCTGTCTCACAGACAAGATAAGCAACAGCCTGACATAGTCATACTCACAGAATCATACCTTACAGACAATATTTCAAACATCACTATTACCATTTCTGGGTATGTCCTGTCTCACTGGCAGGACAGACCAAGCAGAGGTGGTGGCACAGTGCTATACAGTCGGGAGGCTCCTCAACATCAACTCTGGACTCCATGAAGTCTCATTAGGGGCTGGTTTAGCTCACTGGGCTAAATCGCTGGCTTTTAAAGCAAACCAAGCAGGCCAGCAGCACGGTTCCATTCCCGTACCAGCCTCTCCGGACAGGTGCCCGAATGTGGTGACTAGGGGCTTTTCACAGTAACTTCATTGAAGCCTACTCGTGACAATAAGCGATTTTCATTTCATTTTCATGACTTCAGGTTAAACACTGGCAGGGAAACCTGCTGATTACCACGTACCATCCACCATCAGCTGATGAATCAGTACTCCTCCATGTTGAACTCCACTTGGAGGAAGCACTGAGGGTGGCAAGAGTGCAGAATATGGTCTGGGTGGAGGTCTTCAATATCCATCACCAAGAATGGCTCGGTAGTACCACCACAGACCGAGCCCTAAAGGACATAGCTGCTAGACTGGGACTAAAGCAGATGGTAAGGTAACCAACAAGAAGGAAAAACATACTTGACCTTATCCTCACCAATCTACCTGCTGCCGATACTGTCCATGACAGTATTGGCAAAGTGGCCACTGCCCAGCCCTTGTGGAGACAAAGTCCCATCTTCACATTGAGGATCCTCTCCTTCGTGTTGTGTGGTACTACCACCGTGTCAGACTTCGAATAGCAACTCAAGACTGGGCATCCATGCAGCAGCAGAATTGTATTCAACCACAATCTGTAACCTCACGCCCCGGCATACCCCCATTCTACAATTACCACCAAGCCAGGGAATCAACCCTGGTTCAATGAAGAGTGCAGGAGAGCATGCCGGGGCAACATCAGGCATACCAAAACATGAGGCGGCAACCTGCTGAAGCTACAACAAGGGACTACTTGAATGCCAAATAGCATAAGCAGCAATTAATAGACTGAGATAAGCGATTCCACAACCAATACGTCAGATCTAAGCTCTGAAGCCTTGCCACATCCGTTGGTGAATGGTGGTGGACTATTAAACAACTCACTGGAGGAGGAGGCTCCACAAATATCCTCATGCTCAATGATGGAGGAGCCCAGCACATATGCGCAAAAGACAAGGCGAGGCATTCGCAACAATCTTCAGCCAGAAGTGCCGAGTGGATGACCCATCTCGGTCTCCTCCGGTGGTCCCCAGCATCACAGATGTCAGTCTTCAGCCAAAACGATTCACTCCGTGTGATATCAAGAAACAGCTGAAGGCACTGGATACTGCAAAGGGTATGGGTCCTGATAATATTCCGTCAATAATACTGAAGACTTGTGCTCCAGAACTTGCCACACCCTGAGCCAAGCTGTTCCAGTAGAGCTACAACACGGACATCTACCTGGCAATGTGGAAAATTGCCAGGGTGTGTCCTGTACACAAGAAACAGGACAAATCCAACCCAGCCAATTACCACCCTATCAGTCTACTCTCCATCATCAAAAAAGTGATGGAAGGAGTCATCAACAGTGCTATTAAGCATATGCTCTGCAATAACCTTCTCACAGACGCTCCTGACCTCATTACAGCCTTGATTCTAACATGCTCAAAAGAGCTGAATGCCAGAGGTGAGAGTGACTGCCCTTGATATCATGGCAGCATTTGACAAAGTATGGCATTAAGGAGCCCTAGCTAAACTGGAGTCAATGGGAATCGGGGAAAACTCTCCACTGGTTGGAGTCATACCTGGCACAAAGGAAGATGGTTGTGGTGGTTGGAGGTCAATCACATCAGCACCAGGACATCACTACAAGAATTCCTCAGGGTAGTGTCCTTGGCCTAACCATCTTCAAATACTTGCCTTCCATTATAAGGTCAGTTGTGGGGTTGTTTGCGGAAGACTGCATGATGTTCAGCACCATTCGCGATTCCTCAGATCATGAAGCAGTCAGTGTCCAAATGAAGCAAGACCAGGATAATATCTAGGGTTGGGCTGACAAGTGGCAAGTTACATTCACATCACACAAGTGCCAGTCAATGACCATCTCCTACAAGAGAGGATTTAACCATCGCCTCTTGACATTCAATTGGATTATCATCGCTAAATCCCCTACAATCGACATCCTGGGCATTACCATTGACCAGATACTGAACTGGACTAGCCACATGAATATTCTGGCTACCAGGGCAGGTCAAAGATTAGGAATCCCGTGGCGTGTAACTCACCTCCTGACCCCTCACAACCTGTCCACCATCTACAATGCACAAATCAAGAGTGTAGTGGAATACTCTCCACTTTCCTGGATGAGTGCAGCTCCAACAACACTCGAGAAGCTCGACACCATCCAGGACAAATCAGCCCACTTGATTGCTCCTCCTTCCACAAACATTCAATCCCTCCACCACCGATGAACAGTGGCAGCCTTGTGTACCATCTGCAAGATGAACTGCAGTAACTCGCCAAGGTTCCTTCAGTAGCACCTTTCAAAATCACGACCACTACCATCTAGAAGGACAAGAACAGCAGATACCTGCTGCTGGAGGTTCCCTTCCAGGTCACTCACCACCTTTACTTGGAAATATATTGCCGTTCTTTCGTTGTCACTGGACCAAAATCCTGGAACTCCCTTCCTAACAGCACTGTGCATGTACCTACACTGGAAGGACTGCTGCGGTTCAAGAAGGCAACTCACTACTATCTTCTGAAGGGCAACTAGAGATGGGCAATAAATGCTGGCCGATCCAGCGACGCCCACACCCCGTAAATTAATTTTTCAAAACATGCCTCACCCTGCACAACGTTGACTTCAATGTCGATGTTCATACCTAGCCAATAGACTGGTTCTCTTGCAAATCTTCTCGTCTGAGGTTTGGTGCAGATTCGGTGGGCCGAATGGCCTCTTTCTGCACTATCGGGATTCTATGCCCATGTGTGAACGATTTACGTTGTTGAGGAATATAAGGTCACAAGAATTCTGATATGATGACCTACCTGCCTTTAAAACTGACTCTTCAGGCGATGCTAGCTCATCCCGATAAGACCAAAATAGTCTCGCGTGTTCGTGGGCACACTGAATTAAATCAGGCCATCCTTCGATGAGGGTTTGTCACAGTTTCTGCACTGTAGAATATTTCACCATTACCCCTTTTTGCTGCTGGGTGTTGTGCAAAATATACTCGATTAATTTGGAGAACAACTTCAAGTTCAATGCCAATGAAATCAACGTGTACATCTAAGAATAAATCTTCTGTTTTCACTGGGTTAAGCAATTTACGAGTGTACCCAATGTGATCATCAAGTTAACTGGCTTGCAGCTAATTTCACAGCAGTACCCTTGATTCTTTGTCAAGAAATGTTGCAATCTTAGTGCATCAGTTAATAGTTTTCGTCAAACCATCTCCAGTGGCTTGTAGTTGGATTCTATCTCAAATCTTTTGCCAAATAGTTGCCATGAAAACACATGATAACAAACACTAAAGCTAATGCTTCCCACACAATTTTGAAGCTGTTTCATTCTGGACAGCAATTCTGAAACAAGTGCAATCGGTTTATCATAGGCATGCTCCCAGACCTTTCTGTGAGGCATCTGTCTCCAGGGTAGTTGCCTCCCTCAGATCACAAAATTTCAATGGTGATACTTAGGAGAATGACTCTTTCAATGCTTCAAAGAGATATTGGTGGTCTTTGTTTCTCAGGTTCCCAGGTAATACACATTCTTCCTCAAATGTTTCCTTCAGGATGAAGAATATTTGAGTGAAATAAGGAATGTACGGAGACAAGAAATGAAAGAGACTTCGGCATCTTTGAAGACCTATCGTGAGGAGTTAGCATGGTCTTATATCCTCTGTTTTGCTTACATAGATATAGAAGATAGGAGCAGAAGGAGGCCTTTTGGCCCTTCGAGCCTGCTCTGCCATTGATCACGATCATGGCTCATCATTCCACTCAATAGCCTAACCCTGCTTTCTCCCCATGACCTTTGATCTCCTTCGCCCCAAGTGCTATATCTAGCCGTCTCTTGAATATATTCAATGTTTTATCATCAACTACTTCCTGTGGTAATGAATTCCACAGGCTCACCACACTTTGGGTGAAGAAATGGCTCCTTACATCAGTCCAAAATGGTTTACCCAGAATCCTCAGACTGTGACCCCTGGTTCTGGACACACCATCAGGAACATCTTCCCTGCATCTACTCTGTCTAATCACGTTAGAATTTTATAAGTCTCTATGAGATCCCCTCTCATTCTTCTGAACTCCATTGAGGACAATCCTAACCTATTCAATCTCTCCTCATATGACAGTCCCGCCATCCTTGGAATCAGTCTGGTAAACCTTGAATTGGGATATAGGCCAGTACTGGAATAAATAGAACAGAGTAAATTAATATGCTGCATGTTGATGTCACTTTCAGACTGTTGGACACCAATCCTTCATTACGAGCTACTTGCATCAATAAGTGCAGATTATGGTCATGTTATTATTTAGTCTTCCCACAACAGATATAGTACCTGCAATACAGATGGATCCTGGTGCAGAGAATATAATGCAGTCTCTGTGAGCTCAAAAGCGATCCTGGCTAACAACCTGAAAGGGGTGAAAAATGTAGTAACCTCTTGGGACTTCTCCATGAGACCTGCTGACCAGTGACCATGCTTGGAACCAAGCTTCGAAAATAATTTTGCATCTGTTAATCTCCGCTTTACCTCTTCTAATAATCGACCATTCAAAGTAGGGTTTGAATGTCATAGATTGAGGCATACCCTCAGTGGTCCACCTTTTGACACGTGATTCAGCTGCACCAATCGATGTGCTCTTGTACTCTTCTAATAATTCCATCTTTACCAATTTTGTCTAGTTGGATCTTCAATTTATCTTGGACATAGATGCTGCATTCACGTGATGGATTAGTTGACGGACTTGGATTCTCCTGCAAATGTAATGTTGCAGCGCCTTGGAAGTGCCAATTTTGTCCAAAAATTGGATATTTCAATGTCAGATGGTGCTGTTTCTGCGATTGATATGCCTTCTGAATCTGACTGATTTCATGGATTATTACTAGTGTGAGGTCACTGCATGCCAGTAGATCTGCAATTGTCGGCACTTTCGTTTCAAAGTGTGGAAAATTTGTGACAAACAGGAAGATTGATTGTGCATGCACTCCAGGACTGTGGATCTTGCCTATGGAATGAGTGAACCATTGTAAGCTGAAAGTTTCACAACAGCAATTTTTACCATGACCTTTCATGTCTGTGTGTAGTACATGCTTTTAGAACTCACAGAGGTAGTATGTTAGCATTTGCTCCTGAGTCAATCTTGGACAATAATGAATAGTTCCAAACTTTAGTTGGAAAGATCATTTGAATCTTGGCAAACACTTTGGACAGTGTGACAGCAACTATATTATCCATGAGATTGACAGTGTAAAACATGATCACAATTCTTAATTTTGTCATGCGCATCATTGTCATTTTGTGGTTCGTCAACCACCTTGTGTATATGTTTCTGGCGGGATACTGTATGGCTATTCTTATTGTTTGAAGTCCCATTATGCAAAGTCTGTTTGGATTAATGCACAGCTCTTTCTAGCTGTATCAGCCTTTGCTTTCGTGCACAGTTGTTACCAATGGCCTTTTCTGCCACTTGCCTTGCAGAATTGATGAAATGCTGGGCATTTCCTCAGTGCATTCAGAAGTCTACACCTTAAGGGCAGCACGGTGGCACAGTGGTTAGCATTGCTGCCTACGGCGCTGAGGACCCGGGTTCGAATCCCGGCCCTGGGTCACTGTCAGTGTGGAGTTTGCACGTTCTCCCCGTGTCTGCGTGGGTTTCACCCCCACAATCCAAAAATGTGCAGGATAGGCAGATTGGCCATGCTAAATTGCCCCTTAATTGGAAAAAATAATTGGGTACTCTAAATTTATAAAAAAAAGAAAAAAAAAAAGAACTCCACACCTTCTACATGCCTTACTCGATTTGGGTGTTCCAGTAGGTACATCAACAATAGGAGTTCTACTTAGCACCTGTAGCTTTGTCGACCATTGAGGGTCGCTTCATACTTGTCCATCCTTGAATAAATCTTCAGTGATGTATGTTTTGGGATTGTCTGACATACTTTCATGGGAGTGGATGAGTTTAAATTTGTTGTCTCTCTTGGATTTCAGTTCTTGAGAAATGTCCTGATAAGTGCAAGACAAAAAGCTTTGAAAAAAAAAGTTATTTGTTCAGAAATACACAAGGACAGAAGAATTCATGTTGAATTAGACTGAGAGTAATAAACCCACAAGCAAATTTAATGTTAAACAAATAATTGAATAGTATACAGAAACATTAAAACATCAATATTCTTCTGTAGTTGCTTCTTTCATATGAGTTTAATTGCCTTCATGGATGGTGTAGATAGGTTTGTATCCCTGGAATTCTCAAATTAACTGGTGAGTTGAGTGCAGACAGCTGATTATAAATCCATAGTTTAATAAGCTTTTGGCCACAATGATTTACTGGTGTTTGAAGATAATTATGAATGGTGTCCTTCTCACAGATCTAACCAAAATTTTCAAAGCTAAAAGTCAAGCCACTATCCCAAAATATTCACAAGGATCGCAATGATGTTTAGCCTGACCATTTTGATCTGTTATTGCTGGAAATTAAGTATTTCCTCAGCTATTAAGGATGCCATCCATCAGATTAGAACATAGAACATTACAGCGCAGTACGGGCCCTTCGGCCCTCAATGTTGCGCCGACCTGTGAAACCATCTGAAGCTATCTGACCTACACTATTCAATTTTCATCCATATGTCTAGCCAGCGACCACTTAAATGCCCTTAAAGTTGGCGAGTCTACTACTGTTGCAGGCAGGGTGTTCCACACCCCTACTACTCTCTGAGTAAAGAAACTGCCTCTGACATCTGTCCTATACTACCCCTCAATTTAAAGCTATGTCCCCTCGTGTTGGTCATCACCATCCGAGGAAAGCGACTCTCACTGTCCACCCTATCTAACCCTCTGATTATCTTATATGTCTCTATTAAGTCACCTCTCAGCCTTCTCCTCTCTAACGAAAACAACCTCAAGTCCCTGAGCCTTTCCTCGTAAAACCTTCCCTCCATACCAGGCAACATCCTAGTAAATCTCCTCTGAACCCTTTCGAAAGCTTCCACATCCTTCCTATAATGTGGTGACCAGAACTGCACGCAGTACTCCAGGAGCGGCCGCACTAGAGTTATGTACAGCTGCAGCATGACCTTGTGGCTCCGAAACCAATAATTCTGCCAATAAAGATTGACACCAATAATTCTGCATCCAATAATACTTGGTATATTAAATCCTGGTTTTCAATAGGAACAAACAATAAACACAACTTAATACATTTGGCATATCAGAATATAATGTATATTCTAACAGTTTTCAGATGTTAGCAAATCCTAACCCTCCTACGTTAGGGACCTTTAAGACTTATCTGGATAGGTACATGAACAGACGGGGTATTAAAGGATACAGGTGATTGGTCTAGATAGGACACGTGATCAGCACAGGCTTGGAGGGCCAAAGGGCCTGTTCTGTGCTGTATTGTTCTTTGTTTGTTCTCATTACTATGAAAAGATGCAACAAAAAAAACTATCTTTGGCATAAAGTGTTTATTTTTTGTGACAGTTACATCCACATTTGGTCTGGAATTTACAGCCCCTCGCACCCAGCGGGATATTACGGTCCTGCCGATGTAAACAACAATTTAAATGGCCCGCTGCCTGCAACAGGGGGAGATACGCCATTACGGAGCCATATGATTCCCTCTTCACACCTTACACACATGGTTAGATTCGAGGGAGTGCAGAGAAAATGAAAAAATGATACACATAGTTAGATTTCTTAGGAACTAATAGGTTTCTGGAGCTGGATGGATTCACTTTGAACAAGCACTCAGAGGGACAAAATTGAGGTTTTTAAACTCATGGTAGCTTTGGATGTGTGGTTTTTGATAAAATATTCCAACTGGATAATGATAGAAAGACGAGCATGCCACACCTTTACAATAGATGGGCTGAAGTTAGGTTAAATATGAGAAAGCATTTCTTCGGAGGCTGTTGTCATCTTGGGTATGGGTAACAGACAGTACTCTAGGCAGAAATGTGACAAGTTGATGAGAGGGCACAATATTGTGTGTGGGGGTGGATACGTTTTCCATATGATGTGTCCTGGGCAGCCATAGTTTTCTGGTTTATTTAACTTTGGTTTTTGGCCTCTCCAGCAGCTACTGTTCTGGAGCCAGAGAATTAAGATGCATCATTTAGTGAATAATGTTCTTTCTCCACCTGATTCCTTGTACTGCTGTGTTCAAGATCTTTTCCCTTCAGCTAGAGCTGCAGAAATCTCACCTACCTAGACCCATACACAATAACTGATATCTTCCTTGTCTATTCGGATGAATAATACTTGCCTTCCTTGTTGAGTACTTGATTTGTGCACTTCTAATTTTTAAATATCAGTCTCGACAGTCACCTTCTTCATCACTCTTTATCATCTTCTTCAACGTAGATGATTTGGAGTTGGGCCAAGTGTAGTGTGTCCAAGTTTGCAGACGACACTAAGATGAGCGATAAATCAAAAAGTTCAGAGGATACTGGAAGTCTGCAGAGGGATTTCGATAGTTTAAGTGAATGGGCTAGGGTCTGGCAGATGGAATACAATGTTGACAAATGTGAGGTTATCCATTTTGGTAGGAATAACAGCAAAAGGGATTATTATTTAAATGATAAAATATTAAAACATGCTGCTGTGCAGAGAAACCTGGGTGTCCTAGTGCATGAGTCGCAAAAAGTTGGTTTACAGATGCAATATTGCTGGAGGGATGGAATTTAAGACTAGGGAGGTTATGCTGCAATTGTATAAGGTGTTAGTGAGGCCACACCTGGAGTATTGTGTTCAGTTTTGGTCTCCTTACCTGAGAAAGGACGTACTGGCACTGGAGGGTGTGCAGAGGAGATTCACTAGGTTAATCCCTGAGTTGAGGGGGTTGGATTACCAGGGGAGGTTGAGTAGACTGGGACTGTACTTGTTGGAATTTAGAAGGATGCTGGGGTGTTATAAAAACATAAAATTATGAAGGGAATAGATAGGATAGATGCGGGCAGGTTGTTTCCACAGAAAGCAGAACAAGGGGGCATAGCCTCAAAATAAGGGGAAGTAGATTTAGGGCTGAGTTTAGGAGGAACTGCTTCACCCAAAGGGTTGTGAATCCATGGAATTCCCTGCCCAAAGAAGCAGTTGAAGCTCCTTCATTAAATGTTTTCAAGATAAAGATAAATCGTTTTTGAAGAATAAAGGAATAAAGGGTTATGGTGTTTGGGTGGGAAAGTGGAGCTGAGTCCACAAAAGAATAGCCATGATCTCATTGAATGGCGGAGCAGGCTCGAAGAGCCAGATAGCCTACTCCTGCTCCCAGTTCTTAAGTTCTTTATTAGGATCATGATTTATTTAACAAATGGATGTCATTTATTCTATATTAATTGTGTTTAATTGTATGCAGGCGGTGGGCATTAACTGGTCATTCACTGGAGTCCCTATAAGTATACACAGACCGGAATTGTAGTTTTAGAACAGTACAGCACAGAACAGGCCCTTCGGCCCTCAATGTTGTGCCGAGCAATGATCACCCTACTCAAACCCACGTATCCACCCTATACCCGTAACCCAACAACTCCCCGCTTAACCTTACTATTAGGACACTACGGGCAATTTAGCATGGCCAATCCACCTAACCCGCACATCTTTGGACTGTGGGAGGAAACCGGAGCACCTGGAGGAAACCCACGCACACACGGGGAGGACGTGCAGACTCCACACAGACAGTGACCCAGCCGGGAATCGAACCTGGGACCCTGGAGCTGTGAAGCATTTATGCTAACCACCATGCTACCGTGCTGCCCGATGTTGGTTGAGGAGATGTGTGTTTGTAATGTAAATAAATAAATATCAATGGCTCCAGTTTTGTGCTTCATCAACTGGCTTTCTGAAATATAACATGGTTGGAGAAGCAAGCAGTCCAAAGATGAAAGTTGGAAGCTACCAAAATAAATTTTCACCATAAAACTGCAATCTCATAGAAAGACTAGCCATTATAGAAAGCAAGTGTAAACTAAGTTCTGATGCCCTCAAGATTCTGAACGATATGACCCGTGGAAGGATGTAGTGGATATATAGGCATGAGCTACATCCTGACTAAAACAAGTATGGCCTTGTATTTGCCATTCCTACAAGACATAAGTTCGGAGGTGAAGCATTTTGTTAGCTGGATGCCCACCAGTAGGACTGTAAGAAGTCTTAGAACACCAGGTTAAAGTCCAACATGTTTAGAACTGTGATCATGGTTTGGACCTTCTATTATAGTTCTTGGGTGAAATTTACACAAAAATATGTTAAGTGCCTATGGTACACTTTGATAGATGTTGGGAAACAGGTGTGTTTCATGGGAGAATATATCAATCGTACCATGGGCTTTCACAGATTATATAGAAGATTTTAAAAGAGCATTGTTTCTGAATCCACTCAAAGAGGCAGCAGACGCAGAAAACAAATTATAGGAAGGAAAAAAATGCATCTATGGCCCAAATTATACTTCTGTTGTATGATATTACTTTGGTGGGATCTGCTGTTCTGAAAATCAGTTGTGTTCAACTAAAAGGAGTTCATGCAATGTTTCATTTGTATCATAAAAGAAAACTATCAGGTATCTTTGTAATGCATGTTGATGATTTTGCAGGGGGTGGTGCTGTGGAATTTTTAAAATGTGATGGGGGGGGGGCGATTCTCCGATCCGCAGACTAAGTGCCCGCGCCGTCGTGAATACCGTTGCGTTTCACGACGGCGAGAACGGGCCCCCGCCGCGACCAATTCACTGGCTGGGTCGGGGCCAGCAGCAGGACCATGAGGAACGCGGTGGGTGGAGCGCAGGAGTGGCGGCGTCATTGCACGATGCCACGATGATGCCGCGCTACATATAAGGAAGTACGCGGAGGGCAAAGACACAGCAGGGCCGTACATGGAAGAGCCCCGTCGCGCTGCACCCCGCTTCCGGGACAGTGACCTGGAGGCGCTTTTGGATGCAGTGGAGGAGCACAGGGCCATCCTGTACCCCCGACAATGACACTGGCAGCCAAGCAGCACCGTGAGGCGTGGATGGCGATAGGTGGGTGCTGCAGTCAGCGCTGTGAAGCACATCCCCCGCAGGGGAGAACAGTGCAGGAAGAAGCTCCACAACCTCACGAGGGTGGTGAGGGTAAGTACCCTGAGACACCCGGGCAACTCCCCCCCCCCCCCCCCCCCCTCCTTTCCCACGCCAAGCGCGGGGGAGGGGAGAAAGGAGGGAGAGGGAAAAGAGTGGGGGGGGGGGGGGAGGGAGGAGGGGGGGGGAAGGGACGAGGAGGGGGATTGGTTTGGGAGGGAGAGGCAACGACATTTGTTAGGAGGGCGCTTTGACTCGCAGGCAGCCAGGGCCCTCTGGATGACTGGGTGCCCAAGCAGCCTGGACACTGTTCAATCAGGCATGCACCGTTCCACCTACCCACAATATCTGTTTCCCGCACAGCTCAACCCATCCCGCCTCTTCGCAGCACCAGCGGACACAGCCCTTCACCATCCCGCGGTTTGGAAGGGTGTCTTCGCCACCCTCCTGCCACGGCATTCCATCTGGGGGCCTCGGTCCTGCGGGCAACCGTTGCTCCCCACACCCCCACCTCCCCACCCCATAACCCGACAGTATGGTGGCATAACCACTCTCTGAGGTAGGTTCTTTACTCAGAGAGTGGTTAGGGTGTGGAATGGACTGCCTACTGTGATAGTGGAGTTGGACACTTTAGGAACTTTCAAGCAGTTATTGGATAGGCACATGGAGCACACCAGAATGACAGGGAAGGGGATAGCTTGATCTTGGTTTCGGACAAGGCTTGGCACAACATTAAGGGCTGAAGGGTCTGTTCTGTGCTATACTGTTCTATGTCCTATCATTCGCCCAGCACCCTCCTCCATCCCCCTTCTCAGTACCCCACCACCGCCCCCTTCTCCTACCCAATCTCCCCCTTCCCTGTACTCCCTCACACAACCCTTCCTCCTTAGTCCTGCCGTAGCCCGTCCCAGACCCCCCCCCGTCCATCCCTTCCCCACTTCCCCTTCCCCACTCACCCCTCCCCCCTTTCCCCACATCCCCCCCCCCCCCTTCCCCACTCCCCCTCCCCTACTCTCCCATCAGCACAACTGGCTGATGAATTTATTTTGCAGGGGTGAACGGCGACGGCGTGACCTGTCAGGACTTCGGCCCAACTGGGCCGGAGAATAGCGGTGGGCTGGGTGAATCGGCTCGACTGCCCTGTCGGCGGATGCTCCGGTGTGCGCGGCGCCAACCCCAATTAAGCTGTTCATGCCGGTTGGCAGAATGGCGGGACGGTGTCGGACCGGCGTCGCGCAAACAAATGGCGTGACCATCGATTCTCCCAGGCGGCACAGCATGGGAGAATTGCCCCCGAGAGTAGAATTTAAAGTTGGGAATTAGGATTGCATGTTTTTAAATAAATTGGTTTAGCTATTAAGCAGAGGAGGTCTGAAATAACAAATCTAACAATCCTAAC